>NC_136262.1:155761775-155891775 GCF_964187855.1 Myxine glutinosa
ATCAGACGCGGACGTAGCTTCAGGACGGTCGATCTTTAATTCTCGACAAGCTTTCGACCAACAAAGGTCTTCTTCTTAGTAGTCCCCAAGTTTTATATATATATGTATATATATATATATATATATATATATATATATATATATATATATATATATGTATATATATATATATATATATATATATATATATGTATATATATATATATATATATATATATATATATGTATATATATATATATATATATATATATATATATATATATATATGTATATATATATATATATATATATATATATATATATATATATATATATATATATATATATATATATATATATATATATATATATATATATTGAAGCTCATCAAGCATTATGAATAAAAAAACACTTGTGATTGATTCAAGAAGTGAATGAGAATAAATGGAGAGAAAAAGGAGAACATCCATGGTTGATCTTGATAAGAAATAACGTTTCTGGATTGTGCCAGTCATTCAGGTGTCAGGGGGAATCAAGATATTGTGACGGAAGTTACCAGGACAGGAGTCCGAGGAACGTAATAAAGCGGTTGGAAGAAGACACCTACCTCAGAATGCTTCTCATGGTGGTTGCAATCTCCTAGTTGTTTGTGTCAGGTGCAAGGTCCAAAGTATCCTTCTTCACTTTGAAGATTTACGTTTTGAAGGTCGAGCACGTATGTTTTCAAGCTCAATTACAGGAGAATCATCAGGTGACCACAGGAGAATCAGGACACCGGTAGCATCTTTGCTCCAAGGGCAATTCTGACCTGGTCACCGAGCACCACGTGCTCCTGCTATACCTTGCTCCTTTGTCCGTTAAGGCAGCATCACTGTGCCTGAGATGTGAAGTGAGTTTCCAGGCATAATTAAATGAAAAAAGTAAGTGAACCATGTTTTCATGCACTAAATTAAGTGTAAACCCACTTTGGTTAAAAGTGACAAAGATTAATTTTGTTCAGATTAAGGCAGAGGAGATTTAGCCTACATTAAATGATGGCTGTTGTGTTTTATTACTTTGCGCTGAGCGGGCGGGAGCGCTAAGGATAATGGGGTAATAATGACGCACTCATTGTAAATTCATTAAGCGATCTCCAGGCCTGATCAGCGATTATCTCGAATGTACTCGGATCATTAGACTTTGAACCTGCGGATGAGCTTAATATTGCTAATTGATGAAATTTACTGCAGCTAACCGCCACGGCCCACCGAGGAGCGGGAATAATTTGCTGTCGGAATGGCGGGTCGCGGCGGGCAGCTGGAATCACTTGGTGTCACGGCTAGGCCCGCCAGGCCCGCTAGGCCCGCCAGGTCCGTCACGCCCGCTAGGCCCGCCATGCTCTCAGTGTGCGAAGCCTCCGTCCTAATGAGGCCTTTCCTTTCCTTGCTCTGCTCGAACTCTTTGTCTTTTTTTCTTACGCTTTTTGTCTTCCTGAGACCGACTCTTATGTTCTTCACACTTTGCAGACGCCATTATTTATCCTCTTCCTGTCTGTTTCTAAAAATCTTGAAATTTTTTCTCTTTCTTCCAAGTCTTCTTTACAATTATCATGTCCTTTTCAAAATCCCATTGTCTCCAGTTCCATTTCCCTCCTTGTCGATGAAGACTTTTTTTGCTGGGTCGATGTATTGTGCCATTGCTTCTTTTGGCTGGCGCTCCATGAAACTGTCATGGCCTGTTGAGATCCCACATCCAAGCATAGTCCCATATTAAATATAAACTCCTTCACTGTTGTGGGACCAGGAACCATGTGCCACACAGACCATTGTCACATGGATCCTGCCAACCAGGTTGTGTGTGCATCCTGCCACGCACCAACCTGTCTGTGGTCCACAAGCACATTTGGGGAAGTAGCTGGGGGACACTTTCAATAAAGGAAGCATAAACCCCTCCATCGATGCAAGCAGGGGCAGCATCTGCTTTGTCAGTCAGCCTGTGCATAATTGGAGAAGATTATTTCTTTTAATTGACAGATTTTTTTTTTTTTTTTTTAACCCTTCATTTTAAACCTGATAATTTGCTTCTGTATCCATCTTGTCCATCCCCTGTATTCATATTGTCCTCTACCCCTCAATCTTCACCACATTCCTTATTTGTCCAAGTCTCCATCTATTTTTCCCCTCAACCATGCCGTTGGTGTGTTTCCCCCTCTCGCTATGTTCCCATCATTCTGTTATGTCCTGATCCATTCTATGTTCTAGCTTCTCCCACAAGCCCCTAAAAGGTATATGTTCTAGCCCTTCCCGAGCCTCCAATAGTTATATGTTATAGCTCCTCCATGAACCCCCACCCCCCACCCCCCCCCCCCCCCCCGAATAATATGTTCTAGCTCCTCCATGAGCCCCCATTAATAATATGTTCTAGCTCCTCCATGAGCCCCCAAAAGGTATATCTTCTAGCCCCTCCATGAGCCTCCAACAGTTATATGTTCTTGCTCCTCCATGAGCCCCAATAGTTAAATGTTCTAGCTCCTCCATGAGCCCCCCTTAATAACATGTTCCAGCTCTTCCACGAGCCCCCAAAAGGTATGTGTTCTAGCCCCTCCATGAGCCTCCAATAGTTATATGTTCTCCCTCCTCCATGAACCCCCAATAGTTATATGTTCTAGCTCCTCCATGAGCCCCCCTTAATAACATGTACTAGCTCCTCCACGAGCCCCGAAAAGGTTACGTTCGAGCTCCTCGACGAGCCCCCACAATATATATGTTCTAGCCCCTCCATGAGCCCCCAATAATAATATGTTCTAGCTCCTCCAAGAGCCACAAAAAGGTATATGTTCTAGCTTCTCTACGAGCCCACAAAAGGTATATGTTCTAGCTCCTACACGAGCCTCCAATAGCTATATGTTCTAGCCCCTCCACAAGCCCCCCTTAATAATATGCTCTAGCTCCTCTATGAGCCCCCCTTAATAATATGCTCTAGCTCCTCCATGAGCCTCAAATTGGTGTATGTTCTAGCTCCTCCATGAGCCCCCAATAGGTGCATGTTCTAGCTTCTCCATGAGCCTCCAATAGGTGTATGTTCTAGCTCCTCCATGAGCCCCCAATAGGTGTATGTTCTAGCTCCTCCATGAGCCCCCAATAGGTATATGTTCTAGGTCCTCCACGATCCCCCAATAGGTATATGTTCTAGCTCCTATATGAGCCCCCAATAATAATATGTTCCGTCTCCTCCATGAGACCCTAAAAGGTACTGTATATGTTGTAGCCCCTCCACGAGCCCCTGTTAATAATATGTTCTAGCCCCTCCACGAGCCCCCCTTAATAATATGTTCCATCTCCTCCATGAGACCCTAAAAGGTACTGTATATGTTGTAGCCCCTCCACGAGCCCCCGTTAATAATATGTTCTAGCCCCTCCACGAGCCCCCCTTAATAATATGTTCGAGCTCCTCTACGAGCCCCCAATAGGTGTATGTTCTAGCTCCTCCATGAGCCCCCAATAGGGATATGTTCTAGCTCCTCCACGAACCCCCAAAAGGTATATGTTTTAGCTCCTATATGAGCCCCCAATAATAAAATGTTCTAGCTCCTCCATGAAACCTCAAAAGGTACTGTATATGTTGTAGCCGCTCCACGAGCCCCCAATAGTTATATGTTCTCGGTCCTCTACGAGCCCCCAAAAGGTATAGTTATATGTTCTAGCTTCTCTGCGAGCCTCCAATAGTGATATGTTCTAGCTCCTCCATGAGCCCACAATAGTTATATGTTCTAGCTCCTCCATGAGCCCCCAATAGGTGTATGTTCTAGCTCCCCCATGAGCCCCCAATAGATGGATGTTCTAGCTCCTCCACAAACCCCCAATAGGTATATGTTCTAGCTCCTCCACGAGCCCCCAATAGGTATATGTTCTTGCTCCTCCATCAGCCCCCAATAGGTATCTGTTCTAGCTCCTCCACGAGCCCCCAATATATATATATATATATATATATATATATATATATATATATATATATATATATATATATATATATATATATATATCTGTGCAGTGTCTGTGTTGTCCTGTGTTGTCACTGCACTACTTTGTCAAACTTTTGTGAAATCGTACCGAACTTCTGGTATGCACATATCTCTCCCGTCGGTATGGCCTAAGGGTATTTGTTTTGAAAAAATTTCGAATTTTTTTTTTTCTGGAATTTTTTGGGGGGGAATTTTTTTTTTTTTAACTTAAGTTTTCAACTTCAATTGTTTATAAAATGTGATATCACGTATATTACAAATACATTTGAATATTGAATATTTTGAATTATTGTTTGAATTATGATTGGTTTAAACCATGACAAAACGGCAACTCGGGTACAGTCATTTTTTTTTTTTTTTTTTTTATTTTTTTTTTGTATACTGAATCGAGGCTCGTGAAAGAGCTAACATTTACTTCACAAACAAATCAACCAGACAAACAAAATATATAAAAAGCGGGAGCGGAAAACAAGATGGGGAGAGAAGGTGAAGCACACAAACACAACATTTGAGAGCAGGGAGATGTGTGGAAGGGAGAGGGCTTGGGGGGAGGAGGCATGGGAAGGGGGGGGGTGGAGGGAGAAGTATAAAACACAAGGACACCAATGACTTCCAGGACAGAAGTTGGTATTTCAAAAAAGTGGAATTGGGGTGAAATTAGCGGGGGTAGAAAAGATCAAGGTTTTGGATGGGGGAAGATAAGAGATGGTGGTGAACAGCTGTTTTAAAGACCTGGAGGGTGGAGTGGGATTGAAGAGAGTGAGGGAGTTTGTTCCAGAGGCGGGAGAAAAGAGGAATGAAGGAGCGAAGGTGAGCAGAGAGTCTTGATTTTGGCAGTTTGACCATAAGAGGGTTGCAGGCAGATCTTGTGCGACCTGTAGGAATATTTGCGGGACAGAGCCCAGAGAGAGCTGGGGGGGCAAGGCCAGAGAGGAGTCGGTAGAAGATGGAAAGACCACCAACCTGCCTGCGGTGAGTGAGTGAGAGGCCCTTGGAGTTAGCTTCATCGCGGGAGATTCCAATGATTCTGAATGCTTTGGTTTCAACAGCGTGAAGACGAGCTAGGTGTGAGGCAGGAGCACCAGCCCAGAGGGGAGAGCAGTATTCCATTGAGCTGCGGATGAAAGCCTTGTATGTGGTGAGGAGCTCAGATGTGCCAAGGAAGGACTCGCACGACGGAGGATGCCCAGTCGGCGACTGGCTTTGGAGGCCAGATTTGAAATGTGGTTTTCCCAGGAAAGATCATGGCAGATAGTGAGACCCAAAAGCTTGAGTGACAGAACTTCTTGGAGAGGATTATTCAGAAAGTGGATGGGAGGGTTGTCCAGTCGGTCTTTTCGGAGAGACATCGTAAGAGTGTGAGATTTGTCAGGATTGAAAGACATGTTCCACTTGTTTGCCCAGTCTGTGATTTTGTCCAGGTCTGCAGAGAGTGAGGAGGCAGCAGACTGCCGATCTGAGGGATGAAGAATGGAGCGACAGAGAGTAGAGTCATCAGCAAAGAGATACAGAGGATTTTCAAGAGAGTCAGAGAGATCATTGATGAAGACCAGAAAAAGGACAGGGCCTAGAACACTGCCTTGTGGAACTCCAGCCTGAACAGGAAGAGGAGATGAGAGAAACCCATTCAGGGCCACACGTTGACTACGACTAGAGAGGAAGTCCGCCAGCCATGCGTGGAGATTTCCATGGATACCAAAAGAGGAGAGTTTGGTGAGCAGAGCGGGGTGCCAGACCGTATCGAAGGCACGTGATATGTCAAGGGAGACTGCTCTAATTTCCTGTTTGGCATTGAGGACCTCCATCCATTGTTGAGAAAGCAGAAGCAGCATGTCCAGAGTAGAGTGTCCAGGTCTGAAACCAAATTGATGATCAGAGATCAAGCCATTGGAGAAGAGGAAAGATTTCATATCTGAAGCAATGATGGATTCCATGACTTTGCTGATAATTGGGAGAAGGCTGATTGGTCTGTAGTTGCTGGGATCTGTTTTTGCACCTTGTTTGTGCAAAGCGGTGATGTTGGCAGATTTCCAAGCAGATGGAAGATGACCTTGAGCAAAAGAGAGGGTGAAGAGAACAGAGAGAGGGAGTGAAAGAGCGGAAGAACAGGATTTTAGGACCCGTGGGCTGATGCCGTCAGGTCCAGTTGCAGAATCCGAGTCGAGGGTTGACAGAAACTTTTCCACCTTGTCAGGAGGAAAGGACACAGAGTCCAGGAGCAGCTGGGTATGACTGGGTACGGTGGGTACAGAGAGGGATGGGTTTGGGACACAAGATTTAGAGGCAAACACAGAGTTGAGGCATTCAGCTTTTTCACGTGCGGAGTCAGCCGTGTGGCCATTTGAGGTGAGGGAGGGGATGGAGGGGGAACAAACACCAGAAACAGATTTGACCAGATGCCACCAGGATTTGGAAGAGGGAGACAGATAAGAGAGTTCGGTCCTGAGAACAGAGAGATATTGTTTCCTGGCTCTCCTGAGGGTGGACACACACTTGTTTCGGGCTTTGTGAAAGGAAATGAGATTTCCTTCCGTTGGATTTGCTTTCCAGGAGACGAAAGCAAGTTGTTTCTGGGCAATAGCCTCACCACAAGATTCCGTGTACCATGGACGGGAGGAAGGGTATGACAACAGAAGACGAGATGGGATAAATCTGTGCATGAGAGAGAGCAGTTTGCTTTGGAAGAATTCCCAGGAAGAATTTATGTCAGAGGCAATAGAGATGGGAGACCAGTCCAGATGATTGATGGCTGCTTGAAGACCGTGCCAGTTGGCCTTATTGAAATGCCAGACTCGTCGACGCTGAGGAGGCTCTCTGAGAATGGTCAGAGAGATGTCCACTTTAACAAGCACATGATCAGAAGAGCCGATTGGAGCAGAAGAAGAGCAGCAGACATTTTCAGGGAAATTACCATTTTCAGAGGTAATTTATCTCTATATCGACACATCTGGGCAGTGTCTGTGTTGTCACTTAACGACTCCCTCAAACTTTTGTTTCCGTGGTTGTGAAGTGTTTTTTTTATAACGTTGTGGTGGTTTTGAGTCACGTGGTGGTGAGGTGTTTTGAATTATGTGGTGATGAGGTGTTTTGAATTACATGGTGGTGAGGTGTTTTGAATTACTTGGTGGTGAGGTGTTTTTAAATGATGTGGTGGTGAGGTGTTTTTAATTTTGTGGCTGTGAGTTGTTTTTATTACGTGTTTTATGGCTGTGAGGTTTTTAATTTCGTGCTGGTGAGGTGTTTTTAATTTCGTGGTGGTGAGGTGTTTTTAATTTTGTGGCTGTGAGGTGTTTTTATTACGTGTTTTATGGCTGTGAGGTGTTTTTAATTTTGCGGTGGTGAGGTGTTTTTATTATGTGTTTTATGGCTGTGAGGTGTTTTTAATTTCGCGGTGGTGAGGTGTTTTTATTATGTGTTTTATGGCTGTGAGGTGTTTTTATTACATGTTTTATGGCTGTGAGGTGTTTTTAATTTCGTGGCTGTGAGGTGTTTTTATTTCGTGTTTTATGGCTGTGAGGTGTTTTTATTACGTGTTTTATGGCTGTGAGGTGTTTTTATTACGTGTTTTATGGCTGTGAGGTGTTTTTATTACGTGTTTTATGGCTGTGAGGTGTTTTTATTACGTGTTTTATGGCTGTGAGGTGTTTTTATTACGTGTTTTATGGCTGAGGTGTTTTTAATTTTGTGGTGGTGAGGTGTTTTTATTACGTGTTTTATGGCTGTGAGGTGTTTTTATTCCGTGTTTTATGGCAGTGAGGTGTTTTTATTTAGTGTTTTATGGCTGTGAGGTGTTTTTATTACGTGTTTTATGGCTGTGAGGTGTTTTTATTCCGTGTTTTATGGCAGTGAGGTGTTTTTAT
Organism: Myxine glutinosa; assembly: GCF_964187855.1. Classification (NCBI taxonomy): domain Eukaryota; kingdom Metazoa; phylum Chordata; class Myxini; order Myxiniformes; family Myxinidae; genus Myxine; species Myxine glutinosa. The sequence continues at coordinate 155,769,616 of NC_136262.1, forward strand.
TCCGTGTTTTATGGCAGTGAGGTGTTTTTATTGCGTGTTTTATGGCTGTGAGGTGTTTTTATTACGTGTTTTATGGCTTTGAGGTGTTTTTATTGCATGTTTTATGGCTGTGAGGTGTTTTTATTACGTGTTTTATGGCTGTGAGGTGTTTTTATTGCATGTTTTATGGCTGTAAGGTGTTTTTATTTCGTGTTTTATGGCTGTGAGGTGTTTTTATTTCATGTTTTATGGCTGTGAGGTGTTTTTATTTCGTGTTTTATGGCTGTGAGGTGTTTTTATTTCGTGTTTTATGGCTGTGAGGTGTTTTTATTTCATGTTTTATGGCTGTGAGGTGTTTTTATTACGTGTTTTATGGCTGCGAGGTGTTTTAATTACATGTTTTATGGCTGTGAGGTGTTTTTATTACGTGTTTTATGGCTGTGAGGTGTTTTTATTACGTGTTTTATGGCTGAGGTGTTTTTAATTTTGTGGTGGTGAGGTGTTTTTATTACGTGTTTTATGGCTGTGAGGTGTTTTTATTCCGTGTTTTATGGCAGTGAGGTGTTTTTATTTCCTGTTTTATGGCTGTGAGGTGTTTTTATTACATGTTTTATGGCTGTGAGGTGTTTTTATTCCGTGTTTTATGGCAGTGAGGTGTTTTTATTCCGTGTTTTATGGCAGTGAGGTGTTTTTATTTCGTGTTTTATGGCTGTGAGGTGTTTTTATTACGTGTTTTATGGCTGTGAGGTGTTTTTATTGCATGTTTTATGGCTGTGAGGTGTTTTTATTACGTGTTTTATGGCTGTGAGGTGTTTTTATTACGTGTTTTATGGCTGAGGTGTTTTTAATTTTGTGGTGGTGAGGTGTTTTTATTACGTGTTTTATGGCTGTGAGGTGTTTTTATTCCGTGTTTTATGGCAGTGAGGTGTTTTTATTTAGTGTTTTATGGCTGTGAGGTGTTTTTATTACGTGTTTTATGGCTGTGAGGTGTTTTTATTCCGTGTTTTATGGCAGTGAGGTGTTTTTATTTAGTGTTTTATGGCTGTGAGGTGTTTTTATTACGTGTTTTATGGCTGTGAGGTGTTTTTATTCCGTGTTTTATGGCTGTGAGGTGTTTTTATTCCGTGTTTTATGGCAGTGAGGTGTTTTTATTCCGTGTTTTATGGCTGTGAGGTGTTTTTATTACGTGTTTTATGGCTTTGAGGTGTTTTTATTGCATGTTTTATGGCTGTGAGGTGTTTTTATTACGTGTTTTATGGCTGTGAGGTGTTTTTATTGCATGTTTTATGGCTGTAAGGTGTTTTTATTTCGTGTTTTATGGCTGTGAGGTGTTTTTATTTCATGTTTTATGGCTGTGAGGTGTTTTTATTTCGTGTTTTATGGCTGTGAGGTGTTTTTATTTCGTGTTTTATGGCTGTGAGGTGTTTTTATTTCATGTTTTATGGCTGTGAGGTGTTTTTATTACGTGTTTTATGGCTGCGAGGTGTTTTAATTACATGTTTTATGGCTGTGAGGTGTTTTTATTACGTGTTTTATGGCTGTGAGGTGTTTTTATTACGTGTTTTATGGCTGAGGTGTTTTTAATTTTGTGGTGGTGAGGTGTTTTTATTACGTGTTTTATGGCTGTGAGGTGTTTTTATTCCGTGTTTTATGGCAGTGAGGTGTTTTTATTTCGTGTTTTATGGCTGTGAGGTGTTTTTATTACGTGTTTTATGGCTGTGAGGTGTTTTTATTCCGTGTTTTATGGCAGTGAGGTGTTTTTATTCCGTGTTTTATGGCAGTGAGGTGTTTTTATTTCGTGTTTTATGGCTGTGAGGTGTTTTTATTACGTGTTTTATGGCTGTGAGGTGTTTTTATTGCATGTTTTATGGCTGTGAGGTGTTTTTATTACGTGTTTTATGGCTGTGAGGTGTTTTTATTGCATGTTTTATGGCTGTGAGGTGTTTTTATTTCGTGTTTTATGGCTGTGAGGTGTTTTTATTTCGTGTTTTATGGCTGTGAGGTGTTTTTATTTCGTGTTTTATGGCTGTGAGGTGTTTTTATTACGTGTTTTATGGCTGTGAGGTGTTTTAATTACATGTTTTATGGCTGTGAGGTGTTTTTATTACGTGTTTTATGGCTGTGAGGTGTTTTTATTACGTGTTTTATGGCTGTGAGGTGTTTTTATTTCATGTTTTATGGCTGTGAGGTGTTTTTATTACGTGTTTTATGGCTGCGAGGTGTTTTAATTACATGTTTTATAGCTGTGAGGTGTTTTTATTACGTGTTTTATGCCTGTGAGGTGTTTTTATTACATGTTTTATGGCTGTGAGGTGTTTTTATTGCATGTTTTATGGCTGTAAGGTGTTTTTATTTCGTGTTTTATGGCTGTGAGGTGTTTTTATTTCATGTTTTATGGCTGTGAGGTGTTTTTATTTCGTGTTTTATGGCTGTGAGGTGTTTTTATTTCGTGTTTTATGGCTGTGAGGTGTTTTTATTTCATGTTTTATGGCTGTGAGGTGTTTTTATTACGTGTTTTATGGCTGCGAGGTGTTTTAATTACATGTTTTATGGCTGTGAGGTGTTTTTATTACGTGTTTTATGGCTGTGAGGTGTTTTTATTACGTGTTTTATGGCTGAGGTGTTTTTAATTTTGTGGTGGTGAGGTGTTTTTATTACGTGTTTTATGGCTGTGAGGTGTTTTTATTCCGTGTTTTATGGCAGTGAGGTGTTTTTATTTCCTGTTTTATGGCTGTGAGGTGTTTTTATTACGTGTTTTATGGCTGTGAGGTGTTTTTATTCCGTGTTTTATGGCAGTGAGGTGTTTTTATTCCGTGTTTTATGGCAGTGAGGTGTTTTTATTTCGTGTTTTATGGCTGTGAGGTGTTTTTATTACGTGTTTTATGGCTGTGAGGTGTTTTTATTGCATGTTTTATGGCTGTGAGGTGTTTTTATTACGTGTTTTATGGCTGTGAGGTGTTTTTATTACGTGTTTTATGGCTGAGGTGTTTTTAATTTTGTGGTGGTGAGGTGTTTTTATTACGTGTTTTATGGCTGTGAGGTGTTTTTATTCCGTGTTTTATGGCAGTGAGGTGTTTTTATTTAGTGTTTTATGGCTGTGAGGTGTTTTTATTACGTGTTTTATGGCTGTGAGGTGTTTTTATTCCGTGTTTTATGGCAGTGAGGTGTTTTTATTTAGTGTTTTATGGCTGTGAGGTGTTTTTATTACGTGTTTTATGGCTGTGAGGTGTTTTTATTCCGTGTTTTATGGCTGTGAGGTGTTTTTATTCCGTGTTTTATGGCAGTGAGGTGTTTTTATTCCGTGTTTTATGGCTGTGAGGTGTTTTTATTACGTGTTTTATGGCTTTGAGGTGTTTTTATTGCATGTTTTATGGCTGTGAGGTGTTTTTATTACGTGTTTTATGGCTGTGAGGTGTTTTTATTGCATGTTTTATGGCTGTAAGGTGTTTTTATTTCGTGTTTTATGGCTGTGAGGTGTTTTTATTTCATGTTTTATGGCTGTGAGGTGTTTTTATTTCGTGTTTTATGGCTGTGAGGTGTTTTTATTTCGTGTTTTATGGCTGTGAGGTGTTTTTATTTCATGTTTTATGGCTGTGAGGTGTTTTTATTACGTGTTTTATGGCTGCGAGGTGTTTTAATTACATGTTTTATGGCTGTGAGGTGTTTTTATTACGTGTTTTATGGCTGTGAGGTGTTTTTATTACGTGTTTTATGGCTGAGGTGTTTTTAATTTTGTGGTGGTGAGGTGTTTTTATTACGTGTTTTATGGCTGTGAGGTGTTTTTATTCCGTGTTTTATGGCAGTGAGGTGTTTTTATTTCGTGTTTTATGGCTGTGAGGTGTTTTTATTACGTGTTTTATGGCTGTGAGGTGTTTTTATTCCGTGTTTTATGGCAGTGAGGTGTTTTTATTCCGTGTTTTATGGCAGTGAGGTGTTTTTATTTCGTGTTTTATGGCTGTGAGGTGTTTTTATTACGTGTTTTATGGCTGTGAGGTGTTTTTATTGCATGTTTTATGGCTGTGAGGTGTTTTTATTACGTGTTTTATGGCTGTGAGGTGTTTTTATTGCATGTTTTATGGCTGTGAGGTGTTTTTATTTCGTGTTTTATGGCTGTGAGGTGTTTTTATTTCGTGTTTTATGGCTGTGAGGTGTTTTTATTTCGTGTTTTATGGCTGTGAGGTGTTTTTATTACGTGTTTTATGGCTGCGAGGTGTTTTAATTACATGTTTTATGGCTGTGAGGTGTTTTTATTACGTGTTTTATGGCTGTGAGGTGTTTTTATTACGTGTTTTATGGCTGTGAGGTGTTTTTATTTCATGTTTTATGGCTGTGAGGTGTTTTTATTACGTGTTTTATGGCTGCGAGGTGTTTTAATTACATGTTTTATAGCTGTGAGGTGTTTTTATTACGTGTTTTATGCCTGTGAGGTGTTTTTATTACATGTTTTATGGCTGTGAGGTGTTTTATTACGTGTTTTATGGCTGTGAGGTGTTTGAAATTACTTGGTAGTGAGGTGTTTTAAATTACTTGGTGGTGAGGTGTTTTGAATTACTTGGTGGTGAGGTGTTTTGAATTACTTGGTGGTGAGGTGTTTTGAATTACTTGGTGGTGAGGTGTTTTGAATTACTTGGTGGTGAGGTGTTTTGAATTACTTGGTGGTGAGGTGTTTTGAATTACTTGGTGGTGAGGTGTTTTGAATTACTTGGTGGTGAGGTGTTTTGAATTACTTGGTGGTGAGGTGTTTTGAATTACTTGGTGGTGAGGTGTTTTGAATTACGTGGTGGTGAGGTGTAATCGTCCCAAATTTCCAGTCTGCACCTACCCCTCCCATATGTATGTGCTGAGGGGTTCTTTCTTGAAAAAAAAAACATTCAACCTGAATTGCCTATAAAAATGTAATATCACAAACACAACAAATACATTTGTGCAAAATAATTGTTTGTATTATGATTGGTGTAAATCATGACAACACAGCAACTCCGGTACAATCATTATCCTCAACTAAAACAAGCCCGTTCCTCAGTAATGACGCTTGGTGAGGCGAGCACAGTGAGCCGAGCCAAGCTAGTATATATATCTTCTTTTTTTTTTTCTTTTTTCTTTTTTACCCTCTGCCACATGCATTAATATTGCTAAAGAATCATAAATTAAAATTATTCCATTAACAACACTATTAAAAAGGAAAAAAAGAAAAGAAAGATAAATTAGAATGCAAGACAAAAATGGAGGATAAGGAATGCAAAATGGCATGACCACCCTTTAAAAGGGTTACCTGTGTACGATAGAATTTATTTTAGTTACTTCACAATGCACAATATTACCCGCTGGATGCGAAGGTTATCGAAGTTTCTAGAAACGCATTTTAACACTCAGTCGTAAAACAAGGGTGGAGTGGGGAAGGGCGGAATTGATTTGTTGAAAGATAGCTGGTGCGAGTGTATTGATGTTTAAGAAATCTATATTGAAAAATAAGGTACCTGGTGATCTTTATCTACATTCTATGTCGATTTAATCCACTTTTCCACCCTACTTTTAGAGTTCCACTACGTTTTCACACCCTTGCATCCTGTGTTCTTCGGAGGTACCATACATAATCACCTGACTTCACCACTTACACAGGGTAGCTAATCATATAGCGGAGCTAAAAGCACCAACCTGGGAAAAAGGTGAAAGGTCTGCCAACCCCATATTGCCTTTGTGTTTTTGTTCTGTCTTTCTTTAGATTAGTCACAAATATAACGTTTGGTTCATGTCCTTTCATGATTATTATTGGTTAACGATGTTAACCAATAATAAGAGGCTGTTTCTCTGAACATTTCACACTCACTGTGTATGGGCCTAGCAGGATGGCCTAGACATGTGCATACTTGTCTCTGAACTATCTAGCCTGGGATTGAATCTCAGCCGAGCTAGAAAGTGCCATCTTGGTGTGTCACACACAGGGCGAGGCATCAATGTGTGCTTCGTCCCTCGGATGCACGATAATTGCGAGCACGCTGAACGAATTCCAAATCCTTGCTATAACCTACAAGGGGCACTGCATCAGTGGAACAGTGGCTCCCCCAGCAAATGACGATGCCCACAGCCATGTGCTGCATACGAAAGGAGAAGAAGGTGCACCTATGTTTTGTGCTCTATATCCACAAAATAATTTATGAAGAGATCCCCAAGAACCCATGGGTAATACTGTATTTGGGGCTTTGGTTTTTTTGAGGATGTTGTGACCATTATCATGCCAAAACAGGCAAACTGTAGCCTCACCTCCATATATATATATAGTGTAACCCACTCCCGGGTGTGGGTGTGCCTGTGTGTGTGTGACCAACTCCCCCCCCCCCCCCCGTGTGTGTGTGCCCCACTCCTGTGTGTGTGTGTGCCCCACTCCTGTGTGTGTGTGTGTGTGTGTGTGTGTGACCCACTCCCCCATGTGTGTTTGTGAGACCCACTCCCCCATGTGTGTTTGTGAGACCCACTCCCCCATGTGTGTTTGTGAGACCCACTCCCCCATGTGTGTTTGTGAGACCCACTCCCCCATGTGTGTTTGTGAGACCCACTCCCCCATGTTTGTTTGTGAGACCCACTCCCCCATGTGTGTTTGTGAGACCCACTCCCCCATGTGTGTTTGTGAGACCCACTCCCCCATGTGTGTTTGTGAGACCCACTCCCCCATGTGTGTTTGTGAGACCCACTCCCCCATGTGTTTGTGAGACCCACTCCCCCTTGTGAGTGTGACCCACTCCCCCATGTGTGTGTGACCCACTCCCCTGTGGGTGATTCACTCCCTGGTGCAGTGTGCGTGATGTGGGAGGGATGGGGGCGGGGAGGGAGAGGATTTGAGCTATTGAAATCACATTTTACATGAGATGTAATCACACATTTCAAACTGTATTTCCCATGTGTACGCACATGCATTCACATGTTATCAGAAGTAAATACATTGTGTAGATTACATTATTTGTGGATCTGATAAATTGCCAGTAACCATTTTGTAAAACTGAATGTGCAACATCTAAATGAAGACATCCATGCCTGTGGGATTCCCACAGTTGACCCCACTAGTATATGTATATTGAGGCAATTTCCCGCTGAGAAAGGTGGTGCCATTGTTGTGGCATCATTGGTATCCAGAGTATCCTGCGAAATGACGGTACTTCCCCCAAGCTCAGTGGCTGTGTCAAGCGTTTGTCTCATTAGTATGTCCGTGTGTCTGAGTGGCAGTTCCATTCCAAGCCTGACCTTGTATTAAAAAAAATTATATTCATATTCTGGCCAGAAGGTAGGTTCAGTACTGCTGAAGCAGTTTTTTGGCAAGGGTTATACTGGGTGGTTTGCCATTGCCTTCCCATCAGTAATTGGGGCAGGAGTTTGATTCATGGTGCCGGCGAAGGCTCGCCAATTCTTCGTGAAGGACACCGTGGGATTTTTCGTATTTCCCGACTGATGATAGCAGATGGACGCCAAGGTTAACGTCCATCCGAGGGACGGCACACACATTGATGAAACAACCTTCATGTGAAACACCGGGATGACAGTTTAGTGCTGGGTCGGGATTCAAACCCATGTTAGATGACGTATAGGTGAGTGTGCATCCTTCAGCCCATCCGGTCAACCCATATATAAAACTAGAATCCGGGCACTCGGTAGAGCGCATACCTTCGCCGCAGCTACTGTTCTGTACTTGGCATGGGAGTGTATGCTATGTGAAACTTTATGTGAAATGCGATCGATTTTTAAAAATCAGAATTTGAGCAAATCTGTTTCATTCGTCTGTTAATATGCCTCCCCGATTGACAAATCTGCAATTTGAATTTCATTTGAGGTTGAAATGATTGCGGGAGATCGCGTTATAGTGATGACGTCTTGGATGGACATCCTCTTCTTCAGTCGCTCATAACTTTGAGTGAAATACGATCGAGTTAAAAATAGTCAGAATTTGAGCAAATCTGTTTCATTCGTTTGTTAATATGCCTCATCTCTTGACAAATCTGCAATTATAATTTTTTTTGAGGTTGAAATGATCGCGGGAGATTGCGTTATAGTGATGACGTCCTGGATGGACATCTTCTTCTTCAGTCGCGCATAACTTTGAGTGAAATACGATCGAGTTAAAAATAGTCAGAATTTGAGCAAATCTGTTTCATTCGTTTGTTAATATGCCTCATCTATTGTCAAATCTGCAATTATAATTTTTTTTGAGGTTGAAATGATCGCGGGAGATCGCGTTATAGTGATGACGTCCTGGATGGACATCTTCTTCTTCAGTCGCTCATAACTTTGAGTGAAATACGATCGAGTTAAAAATAGTCAGAATTTGAGCAAATCTGTTTCCCAAAATCTAATCAAATGTGTCCCGTATAATAACCAATCATCCCACCAAATTTCATGCAATTCGGTTGAATACTTTTTGAGTTATGCGATTAACATACACACACACAGACATACAAATAAATACACAGCGATCAAAACATAACCTTCCGCTTTTGCGAAGGTAATAATGTCTTCTAAAAAATAAAATAAGACATGCTTGTAGATATGTGGAAGCCTAATTCTGGTTGTAGATATGTGGAAGACCAGCTCAGAGTTTGGTGTACTCATATTTAAACCGTCTAGTCTGGGTTTCATTCTCAAGCCCATTCAATTTATCATCCCGGTGCTTTGCAGGCAGATGTCACATCAGTTGTGTGCCATCCATCGAATGGGAATGGGCTGGAGCCCCGTCTGCCAGAATTTGCCGGTGTCGTCAGGTTCACTATGTTAACAAATATAATTTCGTTCAAAAATTTGGGAGATTAGCAAACCTGTACATTTTTGGAATCATCAGAGCATGGAGAATCCGAAGATCAATGTTGGCATTTGCACAGACACCTGCATGGCCGCCATTTTGGATTTTCAAAATGGCCACCATAAAATACATATTTTGCGCTATCTCGGCTTCTAATCAACCTAGAAACTTAATTAAATACGCTAATCCTATGTTTCCTGGGTCAAGGAATCCAATAAAGGCCTCAAAATAGTGCTCAGGATTATAGAAAAGCAATAAACAAAAGTAATTGAAAACCATTGTCTTTATATTTGTGATATAACTATTACATAATACATGATATTGCAAGTCCTTTGAAGTTATAGGTATGGGTTTATAAAGCAAGAAAGCAGCCTTGTTAGTATCAGATTGAACTATAAGTCCTATACACAGGATCTACGAGGTCTATACCGTTCAGGAATATGCTTTTACAGATCTTCATCACGTCCTGAGTGTCATTTTCACAAAGGTGTCTACGCAAATGCCAACATTAATTTTTGGATTCCTCATGCTCTGAATATTCCAAAAATGTATAGTTTTGCTAATCTCCAAAAAAATTTGAACGAAAAAAAACATGGTGAACCTGACTAGTGGATATAAAAAAGGCCAGTGTCTTATGCAAAAGTATGGTGACATATTCGTCAGATTCCAAAATTCTGCCCTTACTATGTCCATTATATGGAGCAAAGCAGCCATCTCAGTGGAAAAAGCACAGGATAGGGATAAAAAGATGTTGCGCTGTGGCTGTAGGGGCTTCCCTTAAGGGGCCCCAGAAAAAGAAAGAGGCGATCATGATGATCATCGTCATTTTCTCCGCACTGTTTATGGATTTTAACGATCTCAAAACATCCTTCGAGATGGTAGGCTGTGTGCCAGCTCTCTGGACCATATATCTCTCATAGGTGCCTCTTTTATATCCAATGGTCCCTTTGGTTTCAAGTAAGCCAAAAATCTCTTGCCTCCAGCAAATAACGCCATATGCTATATTAACGACCATGCTACGCTTAAAGGCTCAAATGCACAGTTACTGCACATTTGTAGTTCTGCCTTCTGTCTTTCTATGAGGTTTAATTTCAACTTTGGGACATTAAAGTCGATGGAGTAAACTAATAAAACAAGAAGACGTCATGCAGAGCACGATACTTGCAAAATACGCCCCCCCCACTCCCCAAGAAAAAAAATTCCATTGATACAGCAAATTGTCCATTTCATCAAGATTAAAATTGACAATCTTGATCAAAGCTCGGGTCAACAGGAAGAAAAGTGACGATTTTTCAGATGAAAAATGATGATTTTGGAAGGTTGACTTTGAGTTGACCTTTGACCTTTTGACCTCAAAAATAGTTGGTTTCCCTATTTAGTGACTCAATGTGCAAATGCTGTTCAATTTTCAAGTCAATCGGATGAAAATTGACGGTTTTTCAGATGAAAATTGATGATTTTGGAAGTTTGACCTTGAGTTGACCTTTGACCTTTTGACCTAAAAATGTTATCTTTCCCAATTAATGACTCGATGTGCAAATGCTGTTCAATTTTCAAGTCAATCGGTTGAGAATTGACGGCTTTTTAGATGAAAATTGACGATTTTTTAAAATGTGACCTTAAGTTGACCTTTGACCTTTTGACCTCAAAAATAGTGTGTTTCCCAATTTAATGACGATATACAAATGCTATTCAATTTTCAAGTCGATCGGATTTAAAATGGCGATTTTAGAAATTTGACCTGCAGATGACCTTTGACCTCAAAATCAATAGGCTTCTCAATTGGGACGACTTGTACAACGTGGTGAAGTTTCGTGACGATCGGTTTAGAATTGTGACCTGTAGGCCAGTGACAAACAGACAAACAGACAAACAGACAGACAGACAGAACCACAAACGGAACCACAAACGGAACCGACCAATATACTTGAAAAATCTTCGATTTTGCAAGTAATACAATTGGGAGTCCAGGCATCCAAGACATCTTCCTTTCTTCTCATGATGAACAGGCAGGCATCAAGTGCTCCTGCCATCAACTTCCTGGTTTATCGAGACCAAACTTTAAAAGGAATAAAATAAGCTTCACGCCGTTTCGGAGAACGAGAGCTGCATCATTCAGGACGTTCAGATGCGTAGGCCCGACTGTCACCGTCCGCAATCGCACAGCCAGCTCAGCCCGTGGCCTCATTTACTCAAATGTCACGGTCGCTCCGCAGAAGGAAAATGCTGGCGACGGGTCATAAAACTAATTCCAGCAGCGAGGGTTGGCTAATACCTCCCGTAATGGTCAATCTACAGCTAATCAGTGATCAGCAGTGTGCTCGCGTTGCCGAGATGGAGTCCCCTGGCGTAATTGCTAATCCAGCCCTGGCTCGATGACAGGACACCGGGAATTCTGAAGATGTCCATCCTCGCCTCTGGAAAAGGCGGATTGCGAGTACATGTTATCTTCACGCTTACCTGCTCCCTTAAACCCTCAGATATATTCACAGATTTGCACCAATCCCAACTCGTTATAACTTGGCATTGGAATCAAGTTCTACGGAACAGCTTTCCATGACTGAGTGCTTCTTTCAACTTCCTTAGTGCCATTTGCTCATTATTTGTGCTTTGATTAGCTCCTCTGTCTTTGCCCTTTTTGTGTAATAGTACACCAAACTTATCAGGTGACCGGTAAAATCATAATTTAACCTGGTAGGCAAAGCTTCCAGTCTCTTTGCAGTTCGCACAACTGAACACTTGTTATTACTGTAATAGCACTAGCAGATATGATTGATATGGACTACTGCAACAGCCTCCTCTTTGGTTCACCCTCAATAAACTCCAATACATTCAGAACTCCGCTGCCCGTCTACTCACCCATTCCCGGACCCGTGACCACATCACCCCCGTCCTTTACAAGCTTCACTGGCTCCCCATCCCCCAGAGAATCCAGTACAAAATCCTCCTCTTGACCTACAAAGCCCTCCATAACCTGGCCCCATCCTACCTGACTGACCTCCTCTCCAGACACACTCCCACCCGCAACCTCCGCTCTGCTGGTACCAACCTCCTGACCCCCTCCATCCGGACCAAATTCAGATCCTGGGGGGACAGGGCCTTCTCCATCACTGCTCCCACCCTCTGGAACTCACTACCTCACACCATCAGACTCCTCCTCACTCACCACATTCAAAACATCACTCAAGACCCACCTGTTCAACACTGCATTCAACATTTAACCCACAGCATTTAACCCCTGACTATCTCTTCTCCTTCTCCTTCCTTTTGCTTTGATTATTTACCTATTGATTTTTGTCTTTTTGCACTTGTTTTTTTGTACTCTGTCAAAGCGTCTTTGGGCTTCTTGAAAAGCGCTATATAAAATAAATGTATTATTATTATTATTATATGTACAATAAGCGATATCAAGTGCAAGGAAGCCAAAAATGTGCTAAAGACAGCCAAGCATGTTTCTACACTGCCAAAAAGAAACATCATTAATGGCTTTATTTGATATAGATGAGTCTGTAATAGACCTATTTTACCCTTTCATAAAGAGTGGGCCATTGTGGGCAGGCACCCTGGCCCGATTCAGCATTCCTACCCTAATCTAGTTGGGGGCATGGGGCCGTAGGGAGAGGCGATCGAAGGTACTCCATCACCGCCATCATTGCATCAGTCAGGTGCTGCATATGATTGAATCACCACTGGCAGTTTAAAATGACTCAAGAACTGCCAAGGCTGTGCTGCACAATATAATGGTACAACTCTTTCCTGGGAGTACCTGACTGCACCTGGATGGGTTTGAGGATAGAGTAATAGCAGCTGAAACCTGAATCCTATCCAGGTTCCTTCTGATGACTCCATCTTTGTTCGTTACTTATTTTGGTTTTTCTGATGACTCCAATGCAGTACTTTATTTGGTCTTCCGTTTGATTATTATGGTTGTACCATATCCTGATGCGGTGTTGACTGTGCTTCCCTGCTGACGGACCTCTGGTAGCTTGCACATGTTGCTGCGCTTGAGACTGCACAGTAGCTGCTGAAATCTATCTATCTGAGTTCTTCTCGTTTTGGTTTTTTTGACCTCTTGACCCCAAGAATGAATCGGCTTATCCTTGCAACATAGTATATAATTATACCAGGTTTGGTGAAAATCCCATGACTGGTTCACAAGTTAGCTCGGTAACAGAATTTTTACCTGTCTGACAATTGATCTTTGACCTCTTGACCCCAAAAATGAATCGGTTTATCCTTGCAACATAGTATATAATTATACAAAGTTTGGTGAAAATCCCATGACTGGTTCACGAGTTAGCTCGGTAACAGTATTTTTACCTGACGGATTCTCTGACAATTGATGTTTGACCTCTTGACCCCAAAATCTAATCAGTTGATCTTTACGTCATTATACATACCTGTACCAAATTTGAATTAGATCCCTTCAGCCGTTCTCCAGTTATAAACCTATTACAGACTTTGACCTTTGACCTCTTGGCCACTTGACCCCAAAATCAAATCAGTTCGTTTTTTGCATCATAATACATACCTGTACCAACGTTGATTAGAATCCCATCACAAGTTCACATGTTATCGCGGTAACAGGATTTTTACCTAACATGACCTCTAACCTTTGGCCTTTGACCTTGTGACCGCAAAATCGAATCAGTTCTTCTTTACCTCATTATACATACCTGCACCAAGTTTGACTAAGATCCCTTCAGCGTTCTCAAGTTATCGCGGTAATGAAAACCTATCACAGACGGACGGATAGATGGACAACCCGAAAACATGCCTCAGGTGACTTCGTATAAAAAATATCTTCGTAAAAAAGCATAAAAATATCAACATTACACATGTCCAATGGCGACAGCCGCACAATAGACGATGCGTTGTTCAGTTTCAGTTTCAAATGTTCATAAATTGAGAAAGGTTTCTACCTTTCAAGAAAAAAAGACATTTAAATAAAAATGGCTGAAAATTATCTGGTACCCGAAGGGTCCAAAGGGACTTTGGGGTCCAAAAGGTCTTTGGGGTATTCGGGTTTTTAAAGGGTCTTAATGGTATTATGGGTCTTTGGAGTCTATTGGGGTCTAATCTCCCAAGCATGTAAAAGGTCTTCTCTCAAGCATGTAATCTAATCTCTCAAGCATGTAAAATAGGGCGTTAGGGGGTCTTTAAAGGCTGAGGTGGTGCATGAAAACACCCATAGGACAATTCCTGTGTCAGACTTAGTCTGTGTGCCAAATTTGGTGGTTGTTGGCCCAGCAGTCTTTGCAAAAAACGCGAACAGACAGACAGACATCCGATGAATTGTATTATTAAACTAGCGGGAAACCCATGGGCATGCAGTCGATGTATATGAGATTTGGATATCTTGAGTTAAATGCTGCATGAAGAGTTTTACAAAATGGGTAAAAACCTCACTCTCCTCTCCACCACCCCCTTCCCCTCACTCCTCTACTCTCCTTTCCCCCCTTCCCCTCACTCCTCTACTCTCCTTTCCCCCCTTCACTCCTCTCTACCCTCACTCCTCGCTATCCTCACTCTCCTCTCCCCCCTCACTCCTCTCCCCCCTCACTCCTCTCCCACCTTCACTCCTCTCCATTACCGCAACTACTCCCCTTTCCCTTTCTCCCCCCTCTCCTCCCCAATCATCTTCCATCCCCCCCCACTCCTCTCCCACCATCACGCCTCTCCCATATCCCCCCCCCCCCCCCCTCTCACTCCTCTGCCCTCCCTCACCCCTCTCCACTTCCTTGCCCCTCTCCTCTCTACCACTCACTCCTCTCCTCCCTGTTACCAGCCCCCCCTCCCCATCCCTCTCCCCCCCCCCACCCCACCCCATCGTCCACCCTCTTCCCCCCCCCCCCATCCTCCTCCGTCTTCCCCCCCCCCCCCCTCCACCCCTCTTCATATTCCCAGCAAAAAAACGACTCTGCGTTGCCCAGCAACGCCAGGTACTTTTGCTAGTTTGGAATCACTGGAAATTATGATGTGTACCAATGGTGGGTGAACACCACACATGATTGATACAATTATAATTACTAGGGCATGCCCGTACTATATCTATATCTAAAATTATATCCCCCCCTCTATTTACATGAAATGGTTTGGTCCATGAAATGTTTTGGTTCATTCGCAACGCCAAAGCGAACGGCGAACGCTTTACATGAAATGGTTTGGTCCATGAAATGTTTTGGTCCATTCGGAACGCCAAAGCGAACGGCGAACGGCTTGCGAGTACAGTGACAATCCCCCCGGGGTCCCCCCCTCTATTTATATCCCCCCTCTATCGAGAAATTATTATTTTCTCCGGAAGAAATCGAATTACGTACCGTAATGGCGCACGCGCTGGGCTCAGCATCAGCTCGCTCTCACATCGGCCACGCCTACGCAATAACGCGTTCTGTGATTGGATGCCGGAAGTGCAGTCCTCACTGTCCGGAAGGTCGTATATCGCAGTTACGATGAATCGCAAATTCGTTTTTATTAGTTTTAAAACATAGTTTAACGCCAACATAGCGCCAACATAGTTTGCAAACGTGAAATAAATGAATACGCTCTCAAATGTGCCATCCGAGGCAGAGTGTGTTCGCCACGTTCGGCACACGCGATAGCTCGCTGCTCTCTGATTGGTTGAATCGTTTTTTGGACATAGCTCGGTAAGTAATTGTCCGATTAATATGAAACCTTGAAAAGGCACATCCTCGGGTCCCCAGCAATATACCTGGCAAGTTTCAAGTATATCGGACCCGTGGTTGTCGAGAAACAGCGGTCACAGACAAACAAATGTACAAACAAACAAACGTACAAACAAACAAACACACAGAGATTACTGGAATTATAGATAGATGTGGAAGCCACCAAGCATGGCAGATATCATGGGTTACTAAATCTGGCACAAGGTACCTGAGCCTGCAGAAATTCAGAAGAGCGACCGTGTAGTGTGTAAGACCCAAGATGCCATTGAGGGATTCATCAATTCATTCACCGTAGATGAGAAGGCTCCTCTCTCAATATTGTATTTCTTCTGGTGCTCGTATACCTGCTGACAATGAGTGATATTCTGATTGCAGACTGAGGCCCGAGGTGAGGAAGCTCATGAAGCATTTATCAAAGAAAGGTTTGAAACACATGAAAACATATTTGAACCACTAAATAGAATCAAGGTGAAGACCACGGAAGACATGGAGAAAACAGTGGAACCCAAAATCCCAAAGAACAAGGTAATGGAGTACAGGCAGCAGGGGAACATTGCATTCCAACTGTGATTCAAATCACAGAACCAAGAACTACAGGTGGATCTGCTGAAATGTCCTATAACTCCATTTCCATACAGAATCGGCACAGCGGAGATTGAAAAATCTAAAGGTTTCAAGTACTTGGTGAAAGAGGCAGACACTGCCAGTCGGCCACCACATGGCAACACACAACTCGTCGTGGAGGATGGAAATGTGTGGTTTTACTGGACGACAGACATTCCAAACGATTTCCGACAAATATGCGAGAAACTGTTCAACATGTTGCCTCGTGCTATGCTGACGTCATAGTCAGCGCAGATATGTACAATGAGGATTCAGTGAAAGCGATGGAAAGGAAGCGCAGAGGGTGCGCAGAAAAGTTACTGGTACCGGCCCGAAAACACCCAGAAACAATCCGACTGGAGGTCATTCTTCAGAAAAGACAACAACAAAATAAAAACTTGTGCACGTGTGAAGCTTGGGGCAATGGTTCCTATGCGGAACGACTACAAGGCCAAAGGTCATACTTATCTATGATGGAAAAAGGATACAGATTCACATCCGAGGATGGGAAAACAACAATAAGGAAACAGGTTGAAGTTCTAACATCAACACAAGAAGAGACTGACACAATGATTATATTCTATTGCCTGGTTGCTGAGGAGCATCGTTACAAGAAAATACAAGTGAAAAGTCCACACAGTGATACATTTTTCATCATCATGTATGACATCAACAGACTTGAAGGCATTACAACTTTGTTTGATGGTGTCTGTATTTCCTATGAGCCTAAATTTGGTCTGAATCTTGACATTCCCCAACGATGAGAGCACAGGCAGCAAATTTGATTGGTCAATATGGAGAAATATTTTGTCCAAATACTGCGAAAAACGTTTTTGGAAGTGCGAACCACGAGATATGTATTCTACAGTCTTCAAATACATAACTCAATTTAAATAAAATGAAAGTTTTAAAGGTTGTAGAAAACAAAAAAATTCAGAACTATACCGCCATTCATGCACCGTCTTTTACACCACCTTATTTACCACGTTAAATTAGTTCTTCCGGCCTGTTGTTTGTGTCCTTTATGACCTCACTAAAAACAGTACGTTTCCTGTTTGGAATTATTTCAATTTTGTTTAACTGCCAGGCAGGTTCAGGAGAACAAGCGTTACGCCGAGGTCCCCCATCGGTGAAGTGATGCGAGTTCCCAAGTGGAAGACGCAAGGCGGCCATCTTGGATTTTGATGTGGCGACCCAATTTTCAATAGCGTTCTCCCTTATGAGTAGATACACCCACACACCAGATTAGAAGTTAGTAGTTCGTTTATTTTTCAAGATATTTCGCTCACAAGGTTCAGACATATATATGGTGGTGGCCATCTTGGATGTTGACGTGGCGACCCAATTTTCAATAGCGTTCTTCATTATGCCTAGATACACACACACACCAGATTAGACGTTGGTACTTCGCTTATTTTTCAAGATATTCCGCTCACAAGGTTCAGACACACATGGCGGCGGCCATCTTGGATTTTGACGTGGCGACCCAATTTTCAATAGCGTTCTTCCATATGCCTAGATACACCCACGCACCAGATTAGAAGTTGGTACTTCGCTTATTTTTCAAGATATTCCGCTCACAAGGTTCAGACATACATGGCATCAGACATACATGGCGGCGGCCATCTTGGATTTTGACGAGGGTTGCACCCACACACGAAATTAGAATTCGGTCCTTCGCTTATGCACGCACGTACGCACGCATGCACGCACGGAGGGGAAAACCATAGTCCCTCTTTCGCTCCGCGGTGCGACGGGGGACAAAAAGCCTGGTGTTGGCTTAGCGGTTAGGGTGCCGGCTTGGGATCCTAGGATCCTGGATTTGAATCCCGGTCGAACGCTGAATTAATGCCAGGGGGGTTGACTCAGCCTGTCATCCTTCCGAAGTCGGCAAATTGAGTACCAGTTCACTGGTAATTCCATGTGTGTCGCAAGAGGTGACTAACAGGGTTGGCGGCAAGAAGGGCATCCGGCCATAAAACATTGCTTCAAAAAGGGGACCAAGGTGCCCGAAAAAGGCCAACCCCTGCTCTGCGGGGAAAAATGGCCTCTAAAGGTGGTTCAGGTTCAGGGGAAGATGAGATCCTTGATTGGGACAATGAATGATGGGACAGAAGATATCAGCCCTATCCCTCTGACTGAACATGAATAAACAACATATTGTTGCGGTTTTGAGAACCCACACAGGTAACATCAATAAAGGTTAAAGGTTGCACCCCATAGTTAGGCCACATGCAACACGTAGGTCGCCTTAGAACGTTAGTTATTTCTTAGTATATGTGAGATAAGGCCATTTCCAATAGTTATCATCTGCGTTGTGTAAAACAAATAAGAGTAGGCCCTGTTCATTCTGCAGCCCTCCCTCCAATCGACTCCATTGCACACCATCCAGTCTGCACCCCATTCCCCATTGCGCCCATCCAGTCTACACCCCATTGCCCCTCGCATTAGGATGCTCAAACCAGCCCAAATGCCACGAGGTAAGGCCCAAAAAGGGGGCGGAGCGCGAGGTCGGGGGTGTGGCCACGTCAACCAAACATCAAGGGCGGAGCCGGTAAGACCCCAACAACCAACCAGGGCTGAGGCGACATCGCCTGACAGGGTGTGTCTAGAGGTTCCAGAGGGTTCGCTGGGCGTGGCAATAAAACCCTTTGCGCGAGGCCCCCACCTCAGTTATGAGCCGGGGTCCTCTGTTGAACCAAGTTGTGAGAGTCGGTTCGGAGCACCAAGTTATGAGAAGGGAGAGGCAGGCGCTCGAGTCTTGAGAGAGTTATGAGAAGGGAGAGGCGCTCGTCAAGTTCGTGTGAAGAGTATTGAGAAGAGAGCCCTCTGAAGGACTTGGTGGGAGCGCATTGCATTGCTGGTTTCAAGGACTCGATCGAGAAAGGCGCTTTGGTGACATCATTGGGAAAGCATTGTGGAAGTGGCGCATTGTACCGAGCTATACCGGGAGCATGTATGAAGGCGCCGGTACAACTATTACGTACGCCAGTATAATCGCCAGCTTACCGATTCCCCCCGATATAATTGTCCGATCCGCGCCACCGACACGCGGCGATCTTGCCTGCCGTCTACCATCATCATCTGCTGCGTGGTACGAGTCGGGGACCGGAGCGGGCTGTGGACGCCATCGGTGGACCCTCAACCCATCCATCTACAAACCCCGTGTGAGTGAGTCTGAGAGTGAGTCTGAGTGTGAACGGGCCCGTGTCCATGGATAAGTATAAGACTGTATAAGGCTGCCCTGTGTATCTGCTTCTTCTTCTTTACTGTACATTGCTTCTTCTTCTCTTCCTCTTCTTATTTGTACAAAGTATAATAAATTACTTGTTCTTCCTGTTTTCCTGATTCGACCGTCTTCGCGATTTCTCAATTGGGTAAGCGTGGCACGACTAGGAACCGCTCCAATCGGGTTAGTTCCCGTTAACGGCCTGAATCGCGGCTCGCTATCGCTCGGCGTGTCCACTGAAACCGTGGTTCGGGTGGGGTTATTTCCTTGCTTCACGGCCGGTGTTAGTACTTAGGTAATAAGACTAATTCGGCTTACAACCCTATTTAACACCGACCGGAAGGAACGTGATAGCCCCGGATCGCGTCGGCTAGTAAAAAGACAAGGGGATTCATCCCCCCTTGGTAAGGGGAAGGCAGACGTTCTGAGATCCGCAACAATATATATATATATATATTGTATACATAGTCGAGGCTCGTGGAAGACATAATTAGTGCACTGAACAGATCAGATCAGGACACAAGAGGACAAAAGGAAGAGTTGATAGAAGGGGGAAATATCAATAGCAGAGTTGAAGGCCAAGGTAGAGTCAGACTTGGACAAATAATGAGTATGGGGAGTAATAAGGGCCAGAAGAGGATGCATATAAAGGGTGGACAAGATGGATACAGAAGGAAACTCTCAGGAGGGAGACTGGAAATTTGGAAGGATGAGGGATTCAGGTGGGGTGAGATTATCAAGGGTAGAAAAGATAATAGTTTTGGATTGGGGACGATCTGAGATGGTGGTGACTGAACAGCTGTGTTGAAGACCTGGAAGGAAGAATGGCATTGAAGAGAATGTGAATCGTAAATGTGAAGAGAATCTCTTAAATTAAACGTTTGATTAAACACCATTTTATTTATTTTATTCTTTGTCCTCTAGTCTCCCTGTTGGCTTGTAGAGTTGTAATTAATAATTGTCGTTGATTTATTTATTATTCTGTCTTAGTTTCCGTTTCCGTATGTGTATAATCAAGGCGTGGTGTTGCTTCAATGGTGCAATTAGGCTCTAAATTAAACCATTCGGGAGGTTAAGGGTATCCATTCAACCCATTCTCCACTTCCCCCACACACTCAACATCCTCCATTTCTGAGATCGATACCTAGGAACTGCACGTCATATAGGCCTTCACACAATGGCGAAAAACTGGTCTGCTTGGAGTGAGCAGAACTATCCATACTGCAGGACACATTAACAACCAACACTGCACTGAATAACTATAATCAAAGCCTTAATTGCCTGGCAATCATCAGCCGGTATTGAAAGGTTTATTGAGTTTATGCCAATTTCAAACTTGTAATTGCCCATAATTTAGCCAGAACTTGAATGTACAGTCAGATGAAAGCCAAAATTACTCTGACTATGGTGATGATGGCCTTCTGTGTTCCTAGCTAGCCAAAACAGTCAAGACTTCACTTCTGTTATGATGCAACTTGCCCTGGACATTACGCAGGCATCTGTCCAGAAGACATGTCCAAATGACGTCTCTCTTATCCTGATGGTGAATCCATCAAGATAGAAACATTGGTGTCCAGGACTGGTGGTAATATAAAAGTATGAAGATATCCAAGGAAACTTATCTAAGGAATTATCGCTGCCACCTTTTGGTTGGTGGGCCATTTTTTTCTTTTTCTTCTTCTTCTTCTTTTTTTGTATACAAGATCGAGGCTCGTGTAAGACCTAACATCAATCACACAAAAAAAAAAAAAACGGACACACAAAACATACAAAAAAGGGAGCGGGAGACAAGATGGGGAGAGAGGGAAGCACACAAGTACAACAGCAGAGAACAGGGACAACGGAAGATCTGTGGGAGGGAGAGGGCTCCGGGAGGAGGCATGGGAAGGTGGGAAAGGGTGGGAAAGTATAAACGTAATGGTAAGGATCCATGAAGATCTATATCTCCATATCTCTCTCATTGCTTGTAGGCTCTGAATTTTAAGCTGAATGTGTTTTGCTGATGAAGCCTTAAGACAAAAACATATTTCCAAAACGTAAGCTGAAAATGCTGAAGGACACACCGTCTCCCATCAGGATTTGTTCGCGTTCATTTAAGAGATTTTTAAAAACATAAACCTAACAAATACAGTGGCCTGCAAAAGTATTCACATTTTGATACCACCTGAGTTTATTTCAAGATGCTTTCAAATCAAACAATATATAGAGTCTTCACAAACTACTCCAACGTGATTAAAGTTTTAAAATGCAGACAAAATGTGCATAAGTTTGATCAACAGAGAAAACCAGATGATTCGCAGTTGCATAAGTAAGTATTCAAACCCTTTGCCTAATTAAACCAAAATCACTTCAGGAGCTAATTTTCTGTTTGAAAAGTTACAAAATAAGTGTGGTAGGTTTCACCTGTGTGTAATCAGTGATTTAACTTAAAAATTAAGCTAACCCACTTAACTTTGAGGGTTATAAGAATATTTCCAAGTCGCTCATTATCCCTTAGAGTACGGTGATATCCATCATTAAGAAGTGGAAGACGTATCATACCACCTAGACGCTACCAAGATCAGGTCGCCCAACCAAACTCAGCATCCGGGCAAGCAGGAAACTCGTTCTGGATGTCACTGTAAATCCAACAATGACTGAAATATCTGCAAGGCTCTATGTCCGAGATGGGAGTCAGTGTTCATCAATTAACAATACGCATTTCCTTCACAAAGCTGGCCTCCATGGGCAGGTGGCAAGAAAAAGTTGTTTCTGCAAAAGACGCATCTAAAAGCTCATATTGCGTTTGCGAAAAAGCATCTTAATGATCCTGCAGGCATGTGGAGAAAAGTTTTGTGGTCAGACGAGACAAAAATTTAACTTTTTGGTCCAAATCCAAAGCATTTCATCTGGCGCGAGCCTAACACTGCACAGCACCCAGTCAACGCCATCCCGACTGTCAAGCATGGTGGTGGCATCATGTAATGGGGCTGCTTTTCATCAGCAGGGACTGGCAAGCTTGACAGGACGGAAGGAACCATGAAAGGTGCAAAGTACAGGAGAATCCGTGATGAAAATCTGCTCGAGTCGGTCATGAATCTGAAATTGTGTAGGAGATTCACATTTCAGCAGAACAAGGATCCGAAGCAGAAAGTTAAAGCCACACTGGAGTCGCTGAATAAGAAATTAAGTAAATGTTCTTGAGTGGCCCAGTCAAAGTCCTGAGTTGAACCAAATTGAGCATTTATGGCGAGACTTGAAGATTGCAGTCCATCAACGATCCCCATCAAACTTGGCACAACAAGAGCAATTTCCACGTGAAGAATGGGCAAATAGTTCACCATCTCATCATCATCTCAACACCATCATCAAATAGTTCAAACCAGATCCACTTTTTTGAAATTCCAACTTCTTTCCTGGAAGTCATTGCAGTGTCCATATGCTTTATACCTCTCCCACCTACCCCCAAGCCCTCTCCCTCCCAAAGATCTCTCGATGTCCCTGCTCTCAAATGTTGTGTTTGTGTCCTTCCCCCTCTCTCCCCATCTTGTCTACCGCTCCCCTTATTTTGTGTTTTATGTGTCGGTTTGACTTTTTGTGTGATTAATGTTAACTCTTTCACGAGCCTCGATCTTGTATACGAAAAAAAATCAAAAAATCTCACTGTACAAAGCTGGTAGGGATCTACCCAAGAAGACTCATCACAGTGATTGCTGCAAAAGGTACTTCCACAAAGTACTGGCTTAAGGGGCTGAACATATATATGTAAACTGTGAATTAATAATTTGTTCTTGCTTTTTTGCAGGTGTTCCTGTTTTGCAGGTATAACAATACCTTCCATTCCATTAGGCCTTCCATTATGAATAAAAAAGTTAATTTGGAAATATTGTTTGTACATAATTCATAAATTCATCGAAATGTAGAATTACTGGAAGGGGTGATACTTTTGCAGACAACTGTATGTATCACATGAAGGATAAGTACAATAGTAGTCAACAGTTTTCCTTTACATACATTACAAGGACATAGAGACAACTGAGAAATCAGGGCGGAGAATTTTGACTTTAAACATAAAATATGGGACTTCAACCGGGTGTTACAGTATCGTAAGCTATGCACTCTGATCAGAACACCGAAGAGGCCTAATTCTTCTTTCTCTTGTATTTTAACATTGCAACAACCGTTTATTGTCTGGCTTATCATGCCTTAAGACAGGAATGTGTCCAAGTTTGAAAAACAGAATTACGTACTTCCTCTTAGGTGTTGTTGTTTTGATAATTAGAAGAAAAGATATCTTCCTCTTCTCATCTCAGCATATTATAGTTCTTGTCCACTTTGACTCATTACTATGCAAGTAACGGCGTCTGCTCTGGAGACAATTTGGTGAAACGGGCCCCAGTTAGACTGAAAGACATAACCTTTCAGCTGTGGTCACACATGGTGGAGAACGAGATGGCGGAATGGGCTGCCCAGAAACGAGGATTACTCTCATTTGCAAAACACCACGAGGCCCTTATGGCCGTCAAATAAAAATGATTTTTTCATTACCGCCATCGCTTGGCCAGATTCTAGACCGGAGGAACCGGCGCCTCTATCCTTCAGCCCTAACAAGCAGATGGAGAAATATCACAGAGCCGTCTCATCCAGGGCTGATGAACCACCGTGGCGCTGATTGCTTGGCAAATGAGCAAAGTTCAAATGGAGGAGAGAACGAGAATCTTGGCAGCTCCACCCACATGAATCACACCCGTCGTCACGGCTAGAGGGCACAGTGAAACAGAAAGTGGCGTTGGCAAGACAAGAACTTCTTCCTCTCAGCTCCTGGTGCCATCCAAATGTCTCAGGTCATAGGTGGTCATTTTACACATCAAATATTGCACCATGTCTTGATTTGACAATGAGCTCATTAAATAAGTCGAGAGCAAAAAAGATCAGAATCCGTTTCATATTCACCAACACATCCCCCGTTTCAGAGCGGCGGTGCTGCCGGAGCAGGTTCTTGGCAAGGGTTATGCTGGGAGGTTTGCCATTGCCTTCCACGGGGTAGTTATGGGAGGAATTTTGAATTTGTTTCAGGGTGCTGGTGATGGCTCGCCTACTCTTTGTGAAGCACACTGTAGGATCTTTAACGTCCGCCAACTAATGCCAGCAGATGGGAAACCCAGTTTATCATCCATCCGACGGACAGCACACGTTGATGAATCACCCTGCCAGTGAAACACCAGGATGAAAGTTTATAGCTGGGCGGGGATTCAAACCCAGGTGAAACGGCATAGAGGTGAGGTACCCAGGTGAAACGGTACCTCGAGGCCATCCTGACAACTTGTGCATTTGAGGGACTTGACTTGAGAATACATGTTACTGTATAGATTATGAAAGAACCACAAGTTGTTTTTCAGTAAATGTGTTACAAAATATATTCGACATTGCAAATAACAGTGAAATGTACATCGCAGAGAGATACTGTCGTGGCCAAAAATATTGGCACCCTTGCACTTTTTTTTTCAAATAAAGCACCATTTCTTCCAGAAAATTGTTGAAATTAAAAAAATATTTTGGTATCCACATATGTATTTCTTTGGTTTGCAGTGGAACAAAACAAAAAAAAGCTGAAAAAATTACTAAACCTTAGCTTATTCCACACAGAAATCCTAAAATGGCTCGGACAATATTATTGGCACCTTTTAGAAGTTGTTTGAAATAATTAGATTTCAAGCAGGTGATTCTCCTTTACTTTGGAATTGAACTCACCTGTGGTGAGTTGCAGGTGCCTGCAATATAAAAATGAATCATTCAACCAGTTTGAATGGAGAAAAGGAGTCATTCTGCTGTTTTGTGTTACTGTGTGTACCGCAATGAAAATGGAGAAAAGAAAGAAAACCAGAGAATTGTCTGAGGAGGTCAGACACATGATTGTAGCCAAGCACGGACAATCTCAATTGAAGTGTCCATCTCCAGACACCTTGATGTTCGTGTGTCCACTGTATGCAATGTTATCAGGAAGTTTAAGGCCCAAGGCACTGCAGCCAGCCTCTGTGGACATGGCCGCAAGAGAAAACTTGATCGAAGATTGCAGCAAAGCATTGTTTGAATGGTGGATAAAGAACCTCAATAGACTGTCAAACAGATTCAAGCTGACCTTCAGACACAAGGCACGACAGTTTCAACTTGCACCATCCGTCGCCAACTCAATGAAAGGGGGTTCTATGGTAGGAGACCCAGGAGGACCCCACTGCTGAGCAAACCCAACTGGAGTTTGCCAAAACACACCTTAACAAGCCAAAATCCTTCTGGGAGAATGTCCTGTGGACAGATGAGACCAAATTAGAGATTTTTGGTAAAGCACATCATCTGTATGTTTACACAAAACAAAATGAAGCCTTCAAAGAAAAGAACGCCTTCCCTACAGTCAAACATGGAGGTGGTTCAGTGATGTTTTGGGGTTGTTGTGCTGCCTCTGGCACTGGGTGCCTTGAATGTGTGCATAGTATCATGAAATCAGGAGATTACCAAGGTATTTTGGAGCA
Organism: Myxine glutinosa; assembly: GCF_964187855.1. NCBI lineage: Eukaryota > Metazoa > Chordata > Myxini > Myxiniformes > Myxinidae > Myxine > Myxine glutinosa. The sequence goes on from NC_136262.1 coordinate 155,795,401, forward strand.
CAATGTTCAACCCAGTGTCAGAAAGCTGGGTCTCCGTCGAAGGTCATGGGTCTTGCAGCAGGACAATGACCCCAAACACACTTCAAAAAGCACCCAGGAATGGTTCAAGACAAAACGCTGGACTGTTCTGAAGTGGCCAGAAATGAGTCCAGATCTAAATCCCATTGAACACCTGTGGGGGGATCTGAAAACAGCAGTTGGGAGAAGGCACCCCTCAAATCTGGGAGAACTGGAGCAGTTTGCACAAGAAGAGTGGGACAAACTGCCAGTAGAGAGGTGTAGGAAGCTCATTCATGGCTATAGGAAGCGCTTGACTGCAGTTATTTGGTCCAAAGGCTGTGATACCAAATATTAAGTCAAGGGTGTCAATAATTTTGTCTAGCATTTCTTTTTATTTTCTGATTTAAAAGGATATATTAATTTCTGAATCAAAAACAAAGGTTCTGTAATATTAACAGTGAAATAAGGAATTGTGGAGACCACATACTTTTGTCAATTTCAACTTATTTTTAGAGAAGATTGTGAGTTATTTGAAAAAGGTGCAAGGGTGCCAATATTTTGGCCACGACTGTGTGACCATACATGACATCATCAATGCTTCCAATGTAAATAAGAAACAAAATTAATGCAATTTTTGGCTGGAATGCCTTTCAAACAAGGCTGATGGAAGATAGTGAATGCAGAGTGAGAAGCAAGAGCACTGACAATCTGAAAACCGAAGAAGAACAGGAGAATAAAAGGAATAGAAAAATGGATGAAGGACAAATAGACGGGCAGGAAAAGAAAGAACACAGACATAGACGATGCCGTAGGGCAGACAAGGATATGGGTGGATGAGGAGCATAAACACCGATAAGTCATTAAAAAACAGGGCAATCACAGACAGGAGTTATAGGTGGACATCGAGGAAAAGTCAGAAATAGAAAAGATCATTGGAAGTCAGGGAAGACAACACCACAGATGGCAGTGGGCTGTTAACAACAGAATTATCTTGGAAAACTTTAGAAATACTGTACTTGATTCAGACAAAGTAAGTTCAAGAAATGCTTGCAAAAGAAGATTGCAAATCTTTTTTAATGAACGCTCAATGTAGGCCTTTTCCACTTGCTGTTATCATTCACTGCACTTGATACAGGATTCTCCAACAACAGAATCTGCCCGATTTCCAGAGAAATCCATTTCCAGGAATGTATTACCTCCGCCACCAAAGGTGGATGGAGGTTGTGTTATCATCCATCTTTGGCGGTCACTCCGGTCAGTCTGTTTGTCGGTGAGCAGGATATCTCAAAAGGTTATGGATGGGTTCGGACGAAATGTGGTGGACAAGTATGGGTGTGTTTTGGGTGACAAGTTGGGTGTGAACCTTCTATCTTTGTGCGGCTTGTATGTGAATTCAGTAGAACTGTATATGCTAAACTCATTATTAACTTTAGCCCTTTATTTAGCCAGAAGATGAATGTGCAAGTGCAGCTCCTTCACTCAACATAGGCGGCCCAGATGTACACACACTCCTCTCTAAGCTGTTGTCCCTCGGGTGAACGTTGATCTGGGTGTCCCATCTGCTGACAATAGTTGGTGCAGGTTAAAGCCCCCACAACGTTCTTCGCAAAGAGTAGGCGAGTTATCACCCTGGCAGAATTCCAAAGCTCCTTATATTGAGAAAATCCAATACTCTCTCTCTGGCCCTCTACATTCATTGGCTTCCCAATGCCTACAACAGGTGTAGTCCCTGCACTCCTAGGCCTTACAATTAATCAAAACCTTCCTTGGGAAGACCACGTCACCAAAAAGGCTTTAAAGGCAGGCCAACTCCTAATATGTTATCAAAGCAACCTCACATACACATCGAAGTTATAGTGTTAGAGCGTATGTCACTATATTGGGGCCCGTGGGCATTTTGTGAACATTTTGTTTTCTTTGTTGGGATTTGTTATTTAGACCTAGCTGAATAATTTAAAATAGGGCGCCAATTTTTTAATGCATATTTTCGACCATTTTTATGCAAATTAAAGATTACGTCATAATACCTATTGTATAGGACCATATGCTCCTGTTATTGTTCTTGAACACTTCATAGTTTTAAACATTTTAATGTTTCCTTTTGGTAATTGTTATTTAGAATACGTTTAGCCACTAAAAAATAGTAATTGAAAGCAAATTGCCTAATTTTAACCCTTTGTATGCAAATTGCATTTGATGTAACAAAACCCATTGGACAAGTTCATACATTAGCGTCAATTGTTCTTTGAGTATTTAAACGTTTCAATAATTTTTTGGGTTCAAAGAGTACATCTTGCTTCTATCGAAGATAGAACAAATACTTTGATTATGCAAATTACGTTTGGGATGGGAATGTACATTTGAACAATCTACTAGTTTGTACCCATACCTGCGTTTATAAGTTAAATGTGGAGATCTCCATCGTTGCTCTCGTCTTCATCGCCAGCATTCCTCAATAGTTCGTTTCTGTTCTCACAGTTTTTTTCACAAGCGATGCAGGTATCTATACATTTCAGATTATGTTTCTTGCAAGAACAACTCAAGGTGACGCAGTTTCCTTTGCATCCGCATCTCACAAGCTCCAACACTGCCTTAGGCGCTGGCAAAAGTTTCGTTGGAACTGGGAGAAGTCTATCACCATCTAGGCACCATCCATGAGAGGTTGGGTCAGGAAGACTTGGACGTGGGTTACGACATTGTTTCCACACCAATGCAACATAGTTAGCTCTGTTAATCGTTTCTATTAGAGCAGCCTTTGTTGGGGGTAGTTTTTCATCAGTATACTGTCTCTTGCTGAAGAGATACCAGCGCATGCATGTCTTTCACTGAAGAAATTGGTGTTCCAGGCACATAGAGTTGACATATGTAACGTTCGAGTAGGCTGATGTCATCTTCCTGGAGATTCTGCGCATTTCCGAGATTACCCAGTGCCTGTACTATACTCATCGGCCTTCTGCAGTGCATTCCACCATGATATTTTGGATCTCCCGCAGAATGTTCCTGTTTGATCGCACCCACTAAGGGCATGGAATCCCGGAAGTGCTGAAGCCTGCCCTTCTCCTAGAGCATTGTATATTAGTCCTAGATTGATGACTCGTCGCTTACTACCGGTTCCAACAATCATAGTTGTGTCATCACATAAGTCTGAGTAGCACCATAAGGCTAGAACTAACACGTCAGTGTCTGGACTTTGGATGCAAATCGACATGGCACCTCTCTGGGTTGCATCAAGTGCATGGAGCAGCATCCGCATATCTGCCTTCTCTTGAGTGCTGTGTAGGTTATCCACTGTGAGCTTATTGGACCTGCATTCATCTTTCAGGGTTGTAACATATATCATGTCAGATTGTTGATGACGCTTGAGGATGTGAGATGCCAAGTAATGAGCCAGGTTCTGTTTGCTGTCCTGATTGCCGAGAAGCTGCTGCAGTGTGACCTTTTCAATAACAGCGTCGTCGGATATGTTGTAGGCAATACTTCTGCGGTTTCCTTGACGAGCCTTGCGTGTCCTTTCCTTGAGCGAATTTTCCACGTCATAGCGGTCAAACACAATATGAACCTCATCAACGTCATTGCTCTTATGTTCCAGGACATGCAAAAAATATTCAGCAAGATCAAGGGCTGTTCTCACCCAAGTGGGCTTTCCCATTCCCATACATTGAACTATAGCCATGGCATCGATGATTGTAACTCGATTAGACGTGTGCTGCTCGTCGGCCTGGATGTCAGGTTGTTGGTTTGGAGATAGACCTTCCAAAATTGTCATAAGCTTGCTTTTGGCATTACATGATCGCAGGTTTCCGTCTAGTGTGAAGAGTGAGCGAGGAGACATGGCAAACTCAAATTCACCTATGCTCTGCCTCAGGTCAATTTCAGGTCGGGACAATATCACCACCAGGAAACGTGCAAAAAGTGCTCTGTCATCCTTCATGGCTGAGACACTGGCAGTTACACTACTCTTCTTGGCCTTTCTAGCAACTGTCCACGTCTGTAGGTTTACTTTCTTCATTGGGCTTCAAATATTGATCGTTCTGTCAACAAGCCGCTCTCTAACGAACTTCAGAAATAACTCTTGCCCGATGATATCTGCTCGCGTCAACGCTTCTTTGACTCGCGAATCTGGCATGATTGCTTTGGTGATGATGTTTACAAGCTCCTCTTCTGCTACCAGGAAAGGGTTATTGACCTTCATTGCCTCTCTTAGCTTCTCAATGTTGTGCTAATAGTGTTCTAAGGAAGCATCTGATAAATCATGGTGGTGAGTTGAACTTTGTCCACTGACTCCAACCAGATTCCCAGCTTCATTGGCCAGACGACTTAGCTCATGGGCGATTAAGAACCATCTTGCCATGGCAGATGGCTTCTGAGTTAGTCCTTTGAGCCCACCAAATACCTTCATGAGCCTGTTAACCTGTTCAATAGCATGGTCAGGGCCAATTGCACAAAACGGGATTTCGCTCTTGTAGACGCAAAAATTGCCAGCCATGAACTCTTCGTAGATGTCAGGATCACTTATCTCAAGTTTTTCCATCTGCGCCAAATAAAGTGGAACCATACAAGCATAATTCAGTCTGTCGTGTGCGAAGAAGTACTTGCACAGGGCTTTTAGTGATTCCAGATGCAACTTCCAGTTGGATTCATGAGTAGCGCAAATGAACATGAAAATCCAAGCCACAAATTTCATGTAATCTCTTGCAAACCTGAATGTAGGGTGACAAGATTCCATTTGAGTATCAAAACTGTCAAGCTTATCAACTAAGCCTTCAGCCACTATTGTATTCATAAGGTGCTTGTGGTGACCGTCAAGCTCATTGTATCGGTGTTCCTGGCAGCAGCATGTATTTGCCAATGAAGCAGCATCACGAAGAATTGCATGACCAGTCCCTGGCTCATCCACTTCCGTTGTCAGAAAAACACTTAGATGCAAGTCACACAGTGCTGATAAGGTGATGCTGTGTGCCGTTAAAGCACGTTTCATGTGGCGGCCTTCAAGAATCTGGCGGGTGGTTGCTGATCCATACAAGGCCGCTTCCATCCATGCATCATCAATGCCACTGTCCTCTATGAATGACCCAAGTGCATGCAGTGACGTCAATACAGTGTGCATCTCACCAATGCGAAAAACTAGATGATCCAGTGCTGGTGCCGAGTGCATTTGCAATTTCACAGCCTTCTCATAGAGTTGAAGATCAAAGGTAATAACCATCTTCCGGCCTTCTCCCATGACAATCGATGTGATCTTCTGCGCTTGTTTGAGTATTGTAAGCATTGTGATCCATTCATGTGCAGGAGCAGCAAGCAGTGGCATTATAGCTACCCTTGTCAGTTTAAATGCTGGTGAACCTTTTGCTGAATTAAAAGCACTCCATGGAGGTAAGTGTTGCTTTCCTGTGCCCAATCGTACCAACGACTGTCCTATCGCCCATGCGAAATCATCTTTCTGTGAAGCTTCTGTTACATCAAGCGATGGATTTATATTTATAGGATCATACTTGGGACACGGAGGATGTGTATTAGCAGGAACGTGACAAGGCAACAACTCTGTAGTAAGGCCTGGACCAAGCGGAAGTGATCTGGCTGTGGGAGTCTCATTCACGTCAACTGTTACAGCACTGGTAGCTTCAGTAGTTCGTTGGTACACCACCATTGCTGTAGCATGCAGGGTGCCTTTTCCCTCTGTGGTATCTTCTGAAAAGTCTGAATTGTCAGCAGCAAAGAAGATGAATTCATTTCTAACAAGACTTGGTGGCACATATACATCATATTCAGCAGAACGGTTCAGAACAGCCTGTGCTAGTTGCGTTTCAATGCGCAATATACGGTCATAGTCTACAGACAAGCCGAGATGGTGAAGATAGTCTATTAATGTTTTGCTTCTAGTTCTTTGGTGAACAAAGATGCCAGTTCCAACTTGGACAGGGTACTCCCGCCGATGGCGAAATGAAGCTTCTTCTCCTGTTGATTCTGGCCGGTAGCGCACCTGTCTGTCAGATTTTGCTTCATACATAATATGTTGTGCTATCGTTGATGCTTTCTGATTTGCGTAATTTCTGCGCTTTTCAGTTGGGAGCTCAGTTGCCACGCCTCTCATAATCCATTGGAGAAATGTAAGAAGCCTTGTAGGAATGTTTGCACTTAAATCTGACCCTAGTGTGCCATCAAAAGACCAATGTGGGGCGTCAAGAATGTCCTTTCGCAGAACTTTGGCACAGTTGAAGATCATTTTCATGTCATCGTTGATATTGGATTCACAGAGAGCTGCTTCAATTGCGGCAATCTTAGCTGCACTGAAACAGAACCGATCTGACTCATTTCGACGTGTGGCAGGGATAAAGTCAATGCCCTCAATATTTTCTGTGAGCAAACGTCGCGTGCTTTTACGACTAGGCGTAATCTCGCAGTTATGTTCTTCTAAGATCGCCAGGTAAGCTGTATGCGCAGCATCCATCGACAGTATCTTACTCTTTTCAAGCAAATCTCGTATGATATCAAGATATTCCACCTTGGCAGCAACCTCTTTCTCATTTATCGACTGTTTCTTAGAGGCGGTACCAGAACTTGAACATCCAGAACCGCGAGCAACGTGACTTTGCCAGCAAATTCGATGATATTTCACATCTATGGAGAGTGCATCTTCGGAATGAATAGCACTACTTAGGTACACTTTGTAGATATCTTTGTCACAATTTTTCACGTAGTCATGAAGCTGCTTTCCACGGCTTGCACTCTGTATAGCATGGACAGGTTCTTTCTCTTTATGCGTTTGACAAAAAAAGCATAGATTCTTGTCATATCTAGCAGTGAACCAACGGGAAGGGCGCTGTTTATATGAAGATCCTGCAGGCTCAAATTCTTGAGGGGATGACGAAGTCGATGGCCGCCCTGATGTCCGCAATAGTACGTTGACGTTCTTGGAAGCGAGTGCTTCTTGATATCTTCTTTTGGCCATGGAAAGTTTCTGTAAATTCACAAGATCTTTTCTACAACTGACATGATAAGTTGCACAGTCACGTTTTAGCGTATCCTCAGTGGCATTTTCCAACCGTTTACTTGCTTCATGGAAGACAATTTCACCATATTTTGCTCGGTCTGTCACATAGTGAAGAATGTTCTTTAAAGTTCCTTTATCAGGTTCCTTCACAAGCCGCTCACTAGATATTTTCTGACATATTATACACATACTGTAGTCGTTTAAAAGTTCTATCCGTGGTCGTTTCACAGGAGGACTCTCCATGGTTGAATCTCACAGTAGTAATGGTTTGCTTGGGCGTGCCTTTTATTTCTTAATTGTTCAATAGTCTTGAGATACCTGAAAGAAAGCATAAAGATTGACATCACATTTTAGGTATTGCATTTGAGTCATAGACAGTTACAACATTAGAAACATGAGTTGTTTTTGTAGTGATCTAACAATAATAAAGGGCTATTCAGATTTGTTAATTGTTGTGACGAAAGACCAATTCACTTATAATTATATAATAGTAATAACAGTACAAAATAAAAATTTGAGGCAAGTTTGATACATTTTCACTCGTATTAGGAGCGAAATAACTGAATACATACCATTGTCAAATTTTGGGGGCATGCCAGGGCACAGTATTTTTTCAGGCACAGTACCCTTATAGACCTACAATAAGCAGAACAATCCACAAGTATCAGCTGTTCAAATGATGAACAAGAACCAGGAATTTGTATGACCAGAGCATGGTGGTGAGTTGAACCGCGCTCCTCCCATAGACTTATACGTGTGCAACGCGTACCCTTATTTACGTAGTTAATTATTCAGCGCTATACGATTCGGATACTTGTTTACTTTGCGAGAAATGACGTCATAATTAATTTGCATAAAAACACACTAAAACTCGCTGAAAAAAATTGGCGCCCTATTTCATTTGTTTTCTAACATCCTAAACTAAAATTTCCAGCCAAGAAAATAAAATGTTCACGAAATGCCCACGGGAAAACAAATGCTCCAACACTATTAGTAGCAAGCGGACCACACACCTCAGGCGGATAATTTCCCTTTACGAGAAGATTTCCATAAAGTGTTGTAGCATTTTCTTTAAGGGGTCATCGATATATTGTAACAAAACATACATTTCAAGGTTTTTCCCATCTTCCTCATGCCTAATCATCCACCCAAACTACCTCTGAATGGACCATGCGTACCTCTTTCATTCCTTTAGCAGACTCCTATCTCCCCCATACCACTCTCTTCCTTTTCATTTGCTTCCTTTTCTCAATTTTCTTTTCTCCCTCTAGCTCCCTCACTTCCAGTGTGCATGTAATTTGTGGATGGCTGTTGATGAATTATTAGCACTTATAATCGATTTCTTTTCACCAGCACACATCGAGACAAGCCAATTCCTCATGGAAAAAGCACTGGCGATCCACTCTTCAATGTTCACACCCTCCAGCATACAGAAAAAATGGCTCATTGATTAATTGCGGCAAGGAGGGGTGAGTAGGACATTCCATGTCTGCATGGCAGCTTATGAGTTTATTCACTAGCTATCATTTCAAAATAATGGCTTCCTCTCATGCCGAACGAAAGTGAAAGCTGACCTTTGCATGTAACCAGCTATCAAAAATCACATCGGTGTTTTTGTGTCTTACACATCCCTAAAATTGCTCAATCAGGTGGATGTCCTAAAGCAATGGTGGTCAGAACATATATGTGAAGTCCATGTCATATTGCTCAAATCCGTTGCATTCCAAATGAGTTCAATGTATGTAATAACACATCATCATGATCATCATATAACATGCTTTATATAAAGCGTAAGTTCTGCGAAGCAGTTTCTTGCCTGCAGTTACAATCCTGAACGAGTCGCTACTCCGACATGGGATACTCAACCGAGGGGGCAGGAATTTGGATCAGGATGCCCGTGATAGCTCGCCTACTCTTCACAAAGGACACAATGGGACCGCTCTCATCCACCAACTAATGTCAGCAGATGGGACGCACAGTTTAACATCCATCGGAGGGACACATTGATGGATGTCACAAAACATCGGAGGGACACAAAGGACACCATGGGACACATTGACACATTGATGCCTCACCCTGTCAAGGAAACGCCAGGATAACGGTTTATAGCAGGGTCAAGATTCAAACCCTGGATAGATAGCTCAAAGGGGAGTGTGCTGGCAGGATATCCAAGAGATATGCGCATTCGCCTCAGCCGTCCAGCCTGGGTTTGAATCTCGAAAGAAAACAAAAACAACCAAACTAAAAAGGCAAATTAAGGTAAACTTTGCAGAACGCATGGAACAACTTCCAAATGGGATTTCTCCCTAAATTGCAGGAAAGCATTCCAAAATGGACATCTGATGCTTTGCATGAAAAAGGTGCTCACACCAAATATTGACAATACAAGAATTAATAATATTATCATAATATAAAGTTCATTTTTGTTTAACCAATTAACATACAGTCACGTGAAAAAGTAAGTACACCCCATGTAAAGTTTTGACTTTTTCAACATATTTCAACATACAGCTATTTGATCTTCATTTTAACAATATTGATAGATAAAGGTGATATAATATAACAAATATCATGAAACATTTCCATTTTGTAGTCCATTGTATAATTTAAATAAACATAAATGCAAATTTCGCATGTGGAAAAAGTAAGTACACCCCGACATTTATCACTACTTCAAATACGTAAATTAGAATCAGGTGCACCAGCTCAGGTGCAAATGATTAGAACATCGTTGGAGAGGATCTTGGAGGAACCTGTCTTATTTAAACATCAGACATTTCGTTTGGTTTGCTCTTTGTTGTTGAAGTGTGCGGCGTCACCATGCCTAGATCAAAAGAGCTCTCTGAGGCCTTCAGAAAGAAGGTTATATATCCCCACGAGTCTGGGAAGGGATGTAAAAAGATCTGCAAACAATTTGAAATCAATCATTCGACTGTACAGAAGATCATCTACAAGTGGAGAAGATTCCAAACAACTGCCAACTTGTTCAGGCCAGGCCGCCCCAGCAAGTTCAGCCCGAGAGCAGACCGCAAGATGCTGAAAGAAGTCTCCAAGAACCCCAGAATGTCATCACGGGACCTACAGGTAGCTCTTGCCACTGTTGATGTCAAAGTGCACGAGTCTACCACAAGAAAGAGGCTGCACAAATTTGATCTACATGGGAGGTGTGCCAGGAGGAAACCTTTGCTGTCCAGAAAGAACATCAGGGCAAGACTAAAGTTTGCCAATGAACACCTAGGCAAAGACCAGCACTTCTGGAACAATGTGCTCTGGACAGATGAGTCAAAGGTAGAGCTATTTGGCCACAGTACCAGAAGACACGTTTGGCGAAAACCAAAGACAGCATTTGACCACAAGAACCTGATACCAACTGTAAAGCATGGTGGTGGAAATATTATGGTTTGGGGCAGCTTTGCTGCATCAGGTCCTGGGCAGCTCACCATCATAGAATCCACTATGAATTCTTCAATGTACCAGAGGGTGCTTGAGGATAATGTGAGGCCATCTGTCAGAGAGTTTAAGCTCAACCGAAGGTGGACCTTGCAACATGACAATGACCCTAAACATACCAGTAAATCCACCAAGGAATGGCTGAAAAGAAAGAAATGGAGGGTTCTGCAATGGCCAAGTCAAAGCCCGGATCTAAATCCCATCGAGATGTTGTGGGGGGATTTGAAACGAGCTGTGCATGCAAGAAACCCCCTCAAACATCGCACAGCTGAAAGAATTCTGCATGGAGGAATGGGCAAAAATTTCTCCCAGTCGATGTCAGAGACTGGTGGACAGTTATAAGAAATGCCTACTTGAGGTTGTTTCTGCCAAAGGGGGCAATACCACCTAGTAGAGCCAAGGGTGTACTTACTTTTTCCACATGCGAAATTTGCATTTATGTTTATTTAAATTATACAATGGACTACAAAATGTAAATGTTTCATGATATTTGTTACATTATATCACCTTTATCTATCAATATTGTTGAAATGAAGATCAAATAGCTGTATGTTGAAATATGTTGAAAAATTCAAAACTTTACATGGGGTGTACTTACTTTTTCACATGACTGTATGTGGGAAAATTACACGCCCAGACCAGGAATTTGGGTTAGATTCCTGGTCCGGGCATGTAATTTTCCCCACATATGTCAATTAAGTAATTATAATCCTGTTCATTTATTTATTCATTTTTATTTCTTCAACAAAACATGATGCTTATAACATCTTTTGTTTATCAACATACGCCAATGTGACAACAAACATGTTTATTTTCAACGTGGCCAAAGACTTTTGCCCATATATTGCACATGGAGAACTATTATAGATAGACAAATAAATGCTCATAAATCGTAAGAAACAGATAGATAGATAGATAGATAGATAGATAGATAGTTATAGATTGATGGGTCAATATGGCCAGTTACTTAGAAGGATGTGTTTGGGAGATATTTTATCATGGATTGAAGAGATAAAGTTAGGAGAAAAATGAAATCAGGGAATTTCTCATCCGAGTTTTTCCCATGCAGGGCGAGGCCTCTTCTTTCGAGTGGGCGAACGGGTTCCAAAGTGTCCCTTTCAAACCTAAGCTCTGTCGATCCATCTATATCTATAAGTACCGGCTTATCCAACATCAGCTGGCCAGATGTAAAAGAATCCTACTGGACTGCTTAGCTGGTTGAATCTAACCTTCCACCTGAAGGTATTAGGGGAAAAAAATAAACACAAACAATTTATTAAAGCCTTAACTTTGTATAACCTTGTCAGAGCCCACTAATGGAGCATCTGGTAGGGAAAGTTAGGTGCGCTCTTGATGGATGCGATGGTTTTGAGGTGCATGCAGAAATCAATGGAGGGCAAGGGAGAGGAGCAAAGCAGCAGCTCCCTATTTCTCACCTTAATAGGGACGCCATCATCCCGTCCACAAACGGAGATAAATCTGTCCGGTAGTATCACCCCCTGGCCACAGAGCCAGTTCGGACGACCATCCTGGCCACTGATGCTCGGACCTTCCTCACTGCCAATGCCCTCGTGCCATTAATGTCTCGGTTTGTGTTAAGCTTTGTTTGTTTGTTTGTTTTTTTCAAACTTTATATAGTTACAGAAAAAAAAGCAGTTGTTGTTGTTTCAAAGTCATTTCATTGACGCAGAGTGCAGATCTATTCTTATCAGTGACGATGAAACGGGCAGGTATCAGGAATATCCCAAATCATCAACAAAGGCAACAAATCAAAGGCAACAAAGTAAAAATGTCAGTCTTGCATGTCCATTTGACGCAATGTATGTTGTACGTCTGAATTAATTCCTTCGTATTAAAGTTGGTATAGGACACATCACGTTTGTTTACATCTCTCGGTGTATTAGCTCTAAACACAACACTCCATGGAGTAACTTTAACCTATCGCAAAGCTGTGTCAAGAAGTTAAAAAATATAGCCGATTCAAAATGTCTGAACGGATACGAAAGTATTTAAACGATCAGTTTCGTGTTATTATTTAGATATCTCGTGTTTTGAGGCACGACCTTGTACGTAATATGAAAAAGAGAGGATTTATAAAACAGCTTTAAGATGAAGCGCATTTAGGTGATGCGTTCAAATACTTCTTGGAACACGAGACACAGTAGACCAAGGATGTGTAAATAAGTCATCTATCAGAATAACATGAACATCCCTGATTTAAACAAATTTTATTCATGTCTGTGATATGAACAAAATGAAATAGGTGACATATATTGTGGTATCTGGTAGTATGTGATCCTTTGGCAGCGTGCACTGCTTGAACTTGTGAAGACATCAAATCAATGATTTTCTGTATAACAGCCTGATCCAGATTTTGACAAAAGTGGAGCAGATTTTGTTGCAGCTCTTCCATGTTAGTTGGCGGAGGTCGGCTTTTCTGAAGCTTCCGATCCATATGTTCCGAAACGTGTTTGATGTCATTCATGTCAGGGCTCGGTGGTGCCTTACAGTTCCTTCCCTAGGCACCGCGGAGCCCTGACAAGAATGCCATCGAACACATTTGGAAACATATAGATCGGGAGCTGTACAAAAGCGGCCAACTACCCCGCAAAAGCTGCAACAAAATCATTTGTCAAAATCTGGATTAGTTTGTCATAGAAAAAAAAAAAAAATCGATTTGATGCCTTCATGGGTTCAAGCACTGGGTGATGCCTTCTTATTCTTCTTTCGTGTGTAGAACATGGCTACGGGTAGCATCATCTGCCGCGGACATGGCTGTTGCCGTGAATGTGGTGACCCATGTAGGTTAGACCAGGAATTTGGAATTTCTGGCCGTGAATGTGGTGCCCCATGTAGGTTAGACCAGGAATTCGGAATTTCTGGCCGTGAATGTGGTGCCCCATGTAGGTTAGAGCAGAAATTTGGATTTTCTGGCTCGGGTGCGGGCGTTTGCTCACCTAATCTTCATGAAGGACACCGTGGGATCTTTATCATCCACCAACTGATGCCAGCAGACAGGACGCCCATCTGAGGGACAGGCCACGCATTGATGATTCACCCTGCATGGGAAACATCAGGATGAGAATTCATAGGTGTGCCGAGATTCAAACCCAAGCTAGACAGCAAGCGTAGATGTGAGTGTGCGTACCTCAAAGCTACCCTGGCAGCCGTGTGTGATGCCAAATGATATCCGATAACCAGATATGAATCCGTAGTCCGTTTGATTGTGTTTGTATCACAGAACGTTAAAATTAGGTTTATTTATAATCAGGGGTGTTCATTTTATTCTGGCAGGGCACTAAATATAATTGCATATTGAAATAATAAATAGATGCAGTTTGGTCGACTAATGCTAGTATAGCATTCCAAATGGCTTTGCAGTTATTTATTTTTCACTTTTGTAACTCCCCTCGTAATTCATTCGTATGAAATAAATTGCACATTCACATCACGATAATTATCCTTCTTCACCCAAAAATGATTTCTTCCTTGCACTGCATCATGTACCAAGTGATGAATTGTTGTTGCACTGTATTTGCATCTTATTGTACGGAGAATAGTTTAACTTAATATTTGTTCGAAAAGCAATATTTCCTTACAAATTATAAATACTTATAGATATAAAAAATAAGATAAAAAAGGTATTTTAAAAATAATTATAAAAAAAGAAAATAATATTTGTTCGAAAAGCAATATTTCCTTACAAATTATAAATACTTATATCTTTAAAAAAAGATATTTTAAAAATTATATATATAAAAAGATTTTTAAAATAATTATAAAAAATTAAATAATATTTGTTCAAAAAGCAATATTTCCTCACAAATTATAAATACTTGTATCTTTAAAAATATATATATTAAAAAAATTATATATATATAAAAAAAGATTTTAAAAATAATTATAAAAAATTTAATAATATCTGTTCAAAAAGCAATATTTCCTCACAAATTATAAATACTTGTATATTAAAAAGAAATATATAAAATACATATACGTATATATAAAAAAGATTTTTAATATAATTATAAAAAAATTAAGTATTTGTTCAAAACACAATATTTCCTTACAAATTATAAATACTTATATCTTTGAAAAAAGATATTTTAAAAATTATATATATAAAGATTTTAAAAATAATTATAAAAAATTAAATAATATTTGTTCATAAAGCAATATTTCCTCACAAATTATAAATACTTATATATTAAAAATATATATATTTTAAAAATTATATTTTTTTAAATATCCCTAATTTATCCCTAAAATATCCCTAAAATAAAATATCCCTAAAATATCCCTTTAAAAATTATATTTAAAAGATTTTTTAAATAATTATAAAAAATTAAATAATGTTTTGAAAAGCAATATTTCCTTACAAATTATAAACTTATATATTTAAATATATATATATATATATATAAAATACAAATATATAATTATATATAACAAAATATTTTTAAAATAATTATAAAAAATTTTAATAATTTGTTCAAAAAGCAATATTTCCTTACAAATTAAGAAATATTTCCTTGCAAATTAAAAATACTCATGTATTTTAAAAAAGGTACAAAAAATAATTATAAAAAAATGAAATACGAAGAAAACCAAGATACCGTTAGCGTTTCTGGGACTATTATGAGTATCTCATTCCGAGGACAATTTCAACGCCCCTCGTATTCGTGTCAACAGTTTTTATAAAGGGCATCGCAAGCTCTTATCCTTTAGAAACCCAACCAGCATCTGTTGAAGCGGTTTTTGCAATTTGACACAAAGCCATAATACTTAAGTCACAGGCCATTGGTGGTACACAAGCAGGGAGCAGCACTTATTCAAGCATTCGGGACTGGATTTGGCACCAAGTGCGTCGTCTCAAAACACAATGAAAGCTTCGCTTTATAACAGAGAACATGCGATTCGAACCTGTGGTCACGTCAAGTAAAAAAAATTAAAAATCGAATGCAAAATACATCCACACCATGTAAAGTTGGTCGTGGTGTCAGACAAAGTGTAAATATAATAGAAGCCGAACGCACGAAGAACCTGCGGTTGACTCGCACTCTCAGATAAACACCAGGCGAGGAAAAACTTTGAAGAAATTGCTCTAAAAGCTCAGGCCTGCCTTGATTAAAACCCACTCTGCCGGCTGCCCTTTTCACCGCTGCGCGGCGGAAAAGCGTGGACTAATGAAGGACTGTTATGAAAGATGAATGCGGCGCATCAGGCTGAGAGGTCCATTCCATTTCGCCCTCAATTCCTCTCTTAAATGCGTGCCTTTCTGCGGGCACGTCGAGGACTCGGCGACCATAACACATTATGCCTAATTTCCCGCATCAGTCAGTGTCCAGGCAACCGTCTCAGCGTGTCCCTCATCCATGCCTCCCCCCTGCCCCCCCCCCCCCCCCCCCACTCATGTCTACCTTCCTGCACTTCACATCTTCACATCTCAATATCCGTCCGAACCCCCCTACACTCTGCGCGCGCATTGCACCAAACCACCGGTCATGTCAAACTCAAATGATTTCTGGTCCTGCATCTGATGCCGGAGTCCTGATTTGATCAGATAGAGAAAGCTGCCGAATTCGACGAACCATTGAGGGAGGAATCGTGAAAATGTGTCCTGCATCAAATTGTTTGGGAAATCTGTCAGCACAATATTAATCTGGGACATGGAAATGTCAATTTGCAGGATCATATTTTGTTTCTAAGGCAATTAATTATCGCTCTGCACATGCAGAACCTGAATGGCGATTCCAAACAGATGGATTTTTCCTTTTGTATACAATGTGGAGGCTCGTGGTGGAGCAGGAGCATAGGATGGGCCAGGATGTAACAAAACAAAAGGCACAGTAGAAAGAGAGGGGGAGACACATCAACAGCAGTGATGAGGGACAAAATATAGGGAGACCGAAAAATAAGGAACTTCGAGAAGAAATGTTAGAGCTATGGGAGGATAGAGGATGAACAAGATGGATAAAGCCACAAACTGTCGGGAAGGAAAAACTCGAAACTTGGAAAGAGGTGAGCTTGGAGAAGGTTAATGGTGGTAGAAAATATCATGATTTTGGATTAGGGATGATCTGAGATGGTGAGCAGATGTCTTGAAGCCCTGGAGGGAAGAAAGATTGAAGAGGATATGGAAGTTGGTTTCACAGGTGGGAAAAGAGGACCTATTAAGTGGAGGTGAGCAGTGATCCTGGATTTTAGAAGTTTCACCAGAAGGGGATTGATGGTGTACTGTGTGCGCCGTGCAGATACCTGGGGCATGGGGACAAAGCATGGAATGAGCAAAGGGTGCAAGACCAGAAAGGAGTCGGTAGAAGACAGAGAGACCACCAACCTGTCTGCGATGTGAAAGTGATAGGCCGATTGACTCAGCATAATCAGATGAGGTTCCAATTGTCTTCAAGACCTTCACAAAGGTCCACTTTTTATGCAAGACTTTCACTCGCTCACCGCAGGCAGGTTGGTGGTCTTTCTGTCTTCTACCGACTCCTCTCCGGCCTTGCTCCCCCAGCTCTGCCTGTGCTCTGTCCCCCAAATATTCCTGCAGGATGCACAAAATCTGCCAGAAACCCTCTTTTGATGAAACTACCAAAATCAGGACTCTCTGCTCACCTTCACTCCTTCATTCCTCTTTTCTTTTCAAAATAAAAATAAAAAAGATCTCAGCTTATGAAAGATCAAGGGGACAGAGGGTAAACTGGCAATGTACTGAAGATGGGACCCAGTCAGATGCAACAAGCAAGGGAATGAGCAAATCAGAAAAGAGGAGAGAGGAGGGGAGGAAGTAACCTGAAAGTAAAATGGTGAGCGAGGTGTGATTAATGGGGGTATAAAAGATCATGGGTTCCAGGGAACAGGGGATTCGTCTGACCTTTGATGATTCATTCGATCTTTGACGATTTATTCGATCTTTGATGATTCATTCGATCTTTGATAGTTCGACATCAATGCCGAAAAATACCGACGATGAAAAAAGGTGTTAGAGATGGTGGTTCGTGCGCAGCCTGTGGCTGCTGGTTGCATCATTTTCTAAGGGTGCGGCTGCCACTGAAGCAATGCCTCTCTATACCCAGTCATCTGGTACTCATTTTGCCGACCTCGGAAGGATGACAGGCTGAGTCAACCCACCTGGTGTTAATTCAAAGGGATGAGACAGGGGTTCAAATTCAGAACACTAAGCTCAAGCCAGCCACCTTAACCGTTAAGCCAACACCAGGCTTAGGGCTAGAGATTAGTGAATGTCACGTAATTTATCTTGCAGTACCATCAACACACAATCACAATAACGGGTGCAACACCCAGAGATGAAGTGGTAATTTCTTTACGTATCGACGCAATTCTCCAAAATGTTCACAAGGGAAAAGCTCGATCCCTACAAATATTTAGTTTTAATATGAATTTCTTTGCATATAGAACACCTCCCATCATTGACATGAAGTCTATAGCCTGACGGATCTATTTAATCTGGTGTTGGTGTAGCGCAGGCACGATGGTCCGAATTGCCTCCTCCTGCATCAAAGTTCCTTGTTCTTGTTAAAGTTTTTAATCTGCTCAGTAACTGTAGAACCCAATGAGGTGGCTCAGGCAGTTGTCGTTGAGGAAGACATCCCAAAGAAGGAAAGTGTTCAACCTCAGCTACACTTAACCCAGGGAGGAAAACTGGAAACAAGTCCTCATCGAGGCCACACTCCTCAAGTGCATAGAAATAAATATTGGTTCCTGAAAGCATATTCAATCCTGTACTATTTATCCCATAAAAAAAAATTGTTTTTATCTCCAAAATTCCAAATTGGCTCCGATCCCAAAATCATTTGACCCGCCTCATGCCGACCGACGTATGATTGCATACATGATGTTACTTTAGAGTAGAGGCTCCAGGAGTACGCAAGGATGAACAGATGGACAGGGCGGCACCCAACATACAAGCGTCAGGCTAACGCCCCATTCAGGAATCTGCATGACCCTCAATGTGCCATCCTTTGGCGAAACGTCACCAGAACGGAAGTTGTCGTCTGCTTCATGCAGAGGAAGAAACAGCTCGCTCTGGAGCTAATGAGCCCACACCACAAATGATTGAGGAGAGTGAAAGGAAGACCTATCGCGTTGGTAGAAAATGCAAATATTAAGGTCTCGCCTGTTTCTTTCCAAAGCCATATCATACGGCAAATACGCGTGAAAGTGAGCTTGGGTGTGAGCCCGATTCGATTTGAGTGGCTACGGCAGGCATAGCAAATTACTGAGGGGGAAAACGACATGAAATTTACATTATTTTTGCATAATTCGAGCCATTCGGTGGCATATGTTTTAAGTCTGACGGTAAAATGGTAAAATAATGTGGTCACGTTATATCATTGGCAAACAGTGCTGAAAGTTCTTTCTCACATGAGAGCTGAAGACTCGTTATCCCTACGCTTTTTGGAAAAAAAACGGGGAGGTACATTGTAATCGGCTCAATCTGTCTGTCACCTTATCTCCTCCTCAACGGTTGGGCAGAAAGTCACCACACTTCTGAGTTACGATCACCACATGGCATGAAGGTGCAAGAGCAGTGTCATGGGCAGAGTCAAAAGGTCAAATACAGAAAAATGCAATTGCGGGCACATTTTAAATGAAACTTTGTATATGCGATCAACATTGGGGGACGCGTGTAATATGCAACGATGTTTTGCATTTGACCCCCGGTTCATACCCCAGGGGTTGGGACTTATGGTCACAGTGGTCAAAATGAGGAAAATATTAACTCAAAATATAGTATTGGGTCGTTCCTGGTGGAATTTTTTGCTATCTTTCAACTTTAGCTGTGAAGGTTGGGGATTTGCGGGTCCTCGATGTGGGGATGAGAATTTGAAATTGTGTGACCTCATTTCAACGCAATGACATGGGACGCTTTGCACGTATGAGGGCCATTCAACAGAAATGCTTAGGATGAGGCACTTACGATATAGACGAAGAAACATCAAGGGTTGTATTTTTAAATATGAAGAATATATATATATATATATATATATATACGTATATATTTTATTTTTTTTTTTATTTTTTTTAACAAACAGGGATTAAATTCCTGCGTGGGGCTAGTGTGGAAAATTCTGACTCAACCCGGGGCTCGAACCAGGGACCTCCATCACTTATGCGGTGACAGCCCACTGCGCTATTGAGCCAACCAAATCTCCTCAGAAATTTTCCACACTTAACACGACAACAACAACAGCAGCATGCATTTTAAAGCCATTTTCCCTGCAAGAGCGGGGGTTAGCCTTGCGGACCCCATGACAATCTTCTCCATTTTGCCCCATTTTCTGCATCTCTCCTTGTTAAACCCCTTGCCCGCATTTCATCTTCCACCATCTTCAGCCAAGTCTTTCTCGGTCTTCCCCGTCCTCTACTTCCTTCTACATTCATTTCCATCACTCTTCTCAACCAGTCACTTTCATCCTTCCTCAACACATGACCAAACCATCTCAACCTGTTCCTCTTCACAGCATCAATCACAGGCTCTATTCCCATCATCTTTCGCAATTCATCATTGGTCTTCCTCTCTCTCAACGATACTCCACACATCCACCGAACCATTCGCATTTCCACCCTTTCCAGCCTTCGTTGCTGCTCTACGTTCATTACCCATGCCTCGCTCCCATAAATCATAACACTTCTCACACATGCAGCATACACCTTTCCCTTCAGCTTCAACGACACTCCCCTCCTCATCAGCACGCCACTCAGTTCCCGAAACTTCTTCCATGCACATCTCACTCTAGCAACCGTTGCCGAGTCTGATCCACCTTCTCCATTCAGCATGTCTCCGAGGTAGCAAAATGTTTTCACACCTTCCAGCTTCACGCCGTCTAAGATCCAACTCAAAATATCCTCCATCTGCAGCTCCCTCTGTGCACACCTTACATTTGAATGTAGCTGCCACACTGGTTAATGACCCTCTCAGACCACTACATTTTTGATGAACCCACTCAGCGCACATTGAACATTGAATGGAGTTCACTCCGACACCCTTCCTGCACACAGCACATGGCTAGTTCCCAGTTCTTTCCACCTCAACACATGCTTTACCACTTGCCATCACCTTCGTCTTTCCGATATTCACCTTCAGACCTTTTGTCTCCATACATTCCTTCCACTTGTTCATCTTTTCCTTCAGTCCATCCATACTTTCCGTAATCAACACCAGATCATCTGCATACAACAACTCCCACGGTAAACCCTCCTTTACGTTCTGAGCCAGCACCTCCATCACAGCTACAAATAGTAGTGGACTTAGTACCGACCCCTGATGCACTCCCACCTTCACCTCAAACTCACCATTGTTCCCGTCCTTCATCCTTACAGCTGTGCGCGCTCTTTTGTACATTGCCATCACTACTCTGATCAACCATTCCTCCACTCCTAACTTCCACAATGCCCATGTCAATACTTCGCGTGAAACCCTATCGAATGCTTTCTCCAGATAAACAAACCCAAGAAACAACTTCTTCCTCTTCTCCATGTACTTCTCCTGCAACTGCCTCAATAAAAAGCGCGTCTGTCATTCCTCTTCCTGGCATAAATCCAAACTGCATTTCGTCGATCTTCACTTTCTTCCTTATCCTCCTCTCCAACACTCTTTCCAATACCTTCATTCCATGGTCCAATAACTTTATCGCTCGGTACGAGCCACAGTCCAGAGGGTCACCTTTCCCCTCGTATAGAGGGACGAGGGTACTCAGTTCCCAATCCACTGGAATGCGGCCTTCTTTCACCACCAGATTACAGATCTCTGTCATTCTCTTCACACCCCAACTTCCTGCTGCCTTCAACATATCTCCCACAACTCCTGTCGGCCCTCCCGCTTTTCTACTCTTCATTGCTTTTATCACTTCCTCAACTTCCTTCTCAGTTACATTCTCTGCCAGTCCTAAAACTGGGTTACTCTCTAAGTTGCCATCCCATTCATTCTCTGTATTCAACACCATTTCCATACATCTTTTCCACCTTCCTTTAATTCCATCTGGGTCCACAACGATTTGTCCCACTTCATCCTTTAAGCAACTCACCCCCATCACATTACACCTCTCTTTCGCTATCTGCTTTACAATCCTGAATACCGCTCTTTGACCCTCTTCCGAATCCAAGCGTTCTCCGAACATTTTCCTACATGCCTCCTGCGCCTTTGCTACCTCTTTCTTTGCACCCTTCTTGGCTGCCTTATAACTTAACACTGCGAGATTTATAATGGCCGATGTCTTATGTGCCTGCTAGGGCTAGGCAGACCACGGATGTGAGGGTAAGTATATATGTGTATGTACGTGTATGCAAGTATATGTAGAAGTGCATTGGAGATTAACTCATCTACATATATATATACATATATATATATATATATATATATACATATATATATATATATATATACATATATATATATACATATATATATATATATATACATATATATATATATATATATACATATATATATATATATATACATATATATACAGACTTGGCATTTAATATGGAATATTTTTTTTTCTTGACTTGGGTTTACTTTCTGAACTCAGTGTATCAATCTGGTGAGTTTCTTTTACCCTTCGGTGATGTCTTTGTTGAAAGAGCCATGTCACTGATTGTCTTTCGCAGCAAGAAGTCAATAACAGGATTATATCACAGGTGGCGTGACAAAATGTAAGGACAGGTACATTTGACGATTGGCTTCACAATCGGGTATATAAGGGTTGTTGCGTTCTGTATTAGTGGAAAACAACTGCTGCATGTCTACAAAAGTTGTTGCCGCTTCCTCTGGAGATGGTCCGTCAACTTGACAATGCTGTTTGTCATGGAGTGGTGGCTTTACGAAATTCTGGCATGAAACAGCGTCCTATTGCTCGGCAGTATGGCATCACTCAAGGTCAGGTGTCAAAGATCCTGAAACGAAATGCTCAGATGGGTGTCCCTACTCCAATACCGAGGCCAGGACGTCCACGCAGAACCACAAGGAGGGATGATTGCCAGCTGCACCGGTTAGTCCGCAATGGCCGTACCAAGTCAGCTAATCGGCTTAGGGCTGAGTGGCAGCAACTGACAAATGTGCCTGTATCCATAAGGCTAGTCGACCAACGACTGGTTCAAGCAGGCTATCGTGCCAGGCGTCCCCTGAGAAAGCCACGCCTGACCAGACAACACAGCCAGCACCGATTGCAGTGGGCCAGAGAGCACCGTCAATGGCAGCCAGGACACTGGAATCACGTGACCTTCAGTGACGAGTCTAGGTTTCTGGTCTATCGTCAAGATGGCCGTGTCCGAGTGCGCAGACAAGTGCATGAAGCCCACAACGAAGATTGTATAGTGCCAAGAGTCCAAGCTGGAGGTGGTGGGGTGACCGTTTGGGCTGCTTTTCATGCAGGGGGCAAAACTGACCTGGTTGTTCTGAATGGAAACCTGAACCAGTTCAAGTACAGGGTCATTCTGGAAGAAACATTGCTTCCATTTGCTCGTGCAGCCTTTCGAGGAAACTGTCTTCCAAGATGACAATGCATGGCCTCATCGTGCTCGCATGATCCAACACTTTCTTGCTGACTGTGGTGTAGAGCATATGGAGTGGCCTGCCATGTCCCTGGATATGAATCCGACAGAGAACTTGTGGGCAGAATTAACACGTCAAATCGACAACTTGGACCAGCAGCCTACCTCTGGCGTGAATTGCAGCAGACTATTGTCACTGAATGGCAAGCGATTCCTGTCCTAACCTTGGCAAATCTCGTGAACAGCATGCCTCGACGTGTACGTGCTCTCCTGAATGCTCGTGGGGGTTACACGAAGTACTGAACTGTAATTTTACTGTCCGTAATCCCAGTCATAATTTAGCTTTTGTTTTTGTTGAAATTTTTTTTGGCTAATGTGCAAAATAAAGAGATACTTCTGGGAAACGTACAGAAGTTTAACACAGTACTGTCCGTGAATTGAGTTCGATATCAGTTTACATCACTTTCAAGGATCAATTTATTTGCTTCGAAATGTCAAATGTGGTTTTTGTTTCTTTTAAAGGTCACATTAACAAAATCTAGAATAATTTCAACATAATTCCAATGAACTTTTGGTTCTAAGTCATCTTGAAAAGTAAGTTCACCTCCACAAAAAAAATATTCCATATTAAATGCCAAGTCTGTATATATATACATATATATATATATATATGTATATATGTATATATATATATATATATATATATATATATATATATATATATATATATATATATATATATATATATATATATATATATATATATATACATCTTCTCTCTATATTATAAAAGAATGTTTTTGTTTGTTTGTCTGCGCAAGCTAATCTCCTGAACGGTGAACGATAGGAGGAAACCTCAAATACAAAAAATGTCGGGACATGCCCTGGGAAGGTTTTAGGCTCGGTGGCGAGGCCGGTCGAGGCCGCTTCGGCCGGGCTGGGCCCAATTCGCAATTAAAAGCCGAGCTAAATTATCGTAGTCATTCTTCTAAGGCCGCGAGTAAAAGCTGAATTATAGTCGTAAATTCATTAAAAAAGAACCAAAAATGTCAGGACGGGCCCCGGGAAGGTTATAGGCTCGGTGGCGAGGCCGGTTGAGGCCGCTTCGGCCGGGCTGGGCCCCTTTCGCAATTAAAAGCTGAGCTGAATTATAGTAGTCAATCTTCTACGGCCACGAGTAAAAGCTGAATTATGGTAGTAAATTCATTCAAAAAGAACCAAAAATGTCGGGCCGGGTCCCGGGAAGTTTTTCGACTCGGTGACGAGGCCAGCCGAGGCCGCTTCGACCGGGCTCGGCCCATTTCGCAATTAAAAGCTGAGCTGAATTATCGTAGTCAATCTTCTATGGCTGCGAGTAAATGCTGAATTATAGTAGTAAATTCATTCAAAAAGAACCCAGGCAACACCGGGTGCTTTCGGCTCGTATATATATATATCTATAAATTTTTTATTTTTTTTTAATAAACAGGAATTAAATTCCTGCGTGGGCATATATATATACTGTTGCGGATTCTGGGTCGGCACTCCCGTTACCAAGGGGGGGGGGGGGTTAATCCCCATGTCTTTTTAGCTGGCCGTTCCCCCAACCCTAGACGTTATAACGCTCCTTCTGGTCGGGAGTAGCCAGGGTGATTGGTCAATGAAGTCCCAAATACCTGAGTGCTACCCCTGGCCATGAAGCAGGAAGATGACTCCTGCTCGGACCGCGGACAAGATGGAAATTGCCGAGCGGTTTAGCAATCCGAAACCCGAGCCATTAACAAGAGACTAACCCGATCCTGAGCGGTTCTGAAATCGTGCCACCGGTACTCAATGGAGAAAAGACGACAACGATCGAATAGAGGAAACCAAAAGGTAAGTGTTACGGATTCGTCACTTCCGCTGGGGTGGTTTTCACCCACTGGACATGTTTCTGATATTATGTATTATTATTAGTTTCACAAGGTTTATTATTCACGAACGGTTATCAAAAGTTAAAAAGGACAACTGTAAGTGAAACAGGAAACCGAAGGAGAGGACTGAGGTGAAGAGGAAGAAGCAGCGCGAACGAAGTTGGAGAGGATGCGTGACGTCAGCGCTCTGTAATGAGACAGGTTTACCGACAGCCGCGAGGGGATTTTGAGTTCCTGGAAGGGACATCCGGCGATAAGAAAATTCGCTGGAGTGGAGAAATCTGCGTAGACAGATTTTGGGCACTGAGATTCCAACGAATCCTTGCCTCGTCGCATCGGGTCCAGCCAGAGCCGTCTGCCATTTTGAACCCCGTACTTCGGACACCTGTGAACGTTTGCTTCGTGTCATCTTCACCCCCAACATCCTACCGTCTGTCGGGGATAAGTGGGTGCGACCGCTTCGTCTCCAATTACGTTGCGGTTTGCTGAGGGAGCGGTGAAGGTGCGCCTCTGGAGGGCACCGTTGTACAGTTTGGCGGGAAGAGCACCCTTACCCACTGTACACGCTTCGGATATCGACTGGAGAGCGAGATTCGGGCTTCGACTGGATTTCGTTCCATCGACCGCTGGAGCGAATCCCATTCGCCTTGGGAAAAGTCATAGAGACATTGAGGAGTGTCGTTGCACTCGCTGGCCGTGCCATGAGTGACCTGACTTTATATAAGGGATATATAGAGTGCAAGCTTAATGGCCATTTGCTATACCGTATTACCTGTGTTTGATTTATAATACAAGTTTGTTCATTTTTAATCATTGGTGTGGTTTCACTTTTGATTTTCAACACAGGGTAATATATTTTTCTGCCGGGGTTCCTCTCGGGGTTCGGAGGTTACCGAGACAAGGAGATTGTAGAGGACTCCGTAACAGAAAGGAAGAACAAATATGATTTATTACTACACTAATAAAAGAGGAAACGAAAGAAGGGAATGTACAGGGAAGAAGAAGAAGCAGACACAGGGCAACCTTATACAGTCTTAATTAGCACGCCCAGGACATCACAAACAGACTTACACGAAAGGAGTAATGATGGCAGGGAGGGAAGGTCCAAACAAAAGGACGGTGTGGACTCCGGCTCCGATCCACGCTGCACCCCGGTCCACGCTTCGGTTCCGCGGCGAAACCTAGCAGGCAGTGCTGTTCGCTGGTTGTTGAACGCGAGCGGACCTTAGTTATTGGGGTTCATAAATCGGGGAGGGAGGCTTTTAACGTTCCTGACGCGCTGATGTTCGGCAGAAGTCCCAGCTAGAAGTTGTTCGTGCACGCAGCTCGCACGCCAGCTCTCTCTCTCGCTCACGTCCTCCCGTCTCAGAAGTAGTCCGTTTCCACGCTTATATCTCGCGCTCTCATATCAAGCCGCCCGCTTGTAGACACACCCACCGGTGAGCTCGCCTCGGCCCTGGTTGGTCGCGAGGGCTCACCGACTCCTCCCTTGGTGACACGTTGACGGGGCCACGCCTTTGTCCTTGGCGCTCTGCCCCTTCTTCTCCAGCTTGACCGCGTGCGTAATGGCGTTTGGAGTGAGCGCTGAGGCGGCTGCGGCTGGCAGAGGTGCGTAATACAATTTGGAGAGAGCCAAGCCGCAAAAATGAATGGGATTGAAAAGGGCCTATGTTATTTGATTAATGCAACGCAGATTCAACTATTGGGAACACAGCCTTACCTGAAACACATATTAAGGAAATAACTGAAGAAGTTCCTATGGTGCCCTACGTGTTGCAATTGTTGCATATGGACTAATTAGGGTGCGACCTTTAACCTTTGGAAAATGGGGATATTTACAGGGAATTATTTACAAGGGGTTATTATTTACTACAAGTGCTGGTTCTGAAAACCACAACAATATATATAAGAAAACAATTTACTAACTCTTGGCATGGACAACATTGCACATTGCGATTACCTTGTTCCGAGAACCATTTGAGCCCGCCACGTAATCTCATGGAATCAAAACCTTGGTGCTGTCGTTCAGATGAAAGGTAGCCCTAAAATGTACCTGTGGGTTCCCTGCAGGTGGACTTAATCCATTTTGGAGTTAACCACAGAAACGTTTATTGTTTATCACAACATGTTGTGCATTTGCACGTCAAGCTCAACATGTCATAACTCACAAATAGGTAAGCTGTATAATGCGATGAGCTGGCTGGATGGCCTCGAGGTGTGCACACTCACCTCGAAGCTATCTAGCCTGGGTTTGAATCCCAACCCAGCTATAAACTGTCATCATGATGCTTCGCAGGCCACCCAGCACGGCCTTTGCCATGAGACTTCGGCAGCATCAACATCTTAAGACTAAATTATTATGACATCATGTGGTCGCTTTCTTTGCCATGGTTGTTAAATCTCCTTGCTCACAGCACAAACTCACATCGCATCATGTGACCACAAAATCACCATAGTGTTGTTTTTGTACAAGTTCACTTAAACATTCACAAACACAGGGAAAAACATTTTTTGGATACGATTATATTAATTTTTAGGTAATAAACAACGAACTGAAAATGGTTTTTAATTCCGATAATTTTTTGAGGTGTTAAAGTTTTAAAAAGCAAACCCGTAGAGAAGCACCACTAAAAAATGTAATGATCATAACATCATCAAAGGCAAGGTTGTCTCAGCACACAACGGATAATGGCCGCACAACTCGCTTCAGACTCGTCAAAAAGTAAATTTGATGAAGATTTTTCAGATCAAGAATCCTCCGATAGTCAAATTCATTATAAAAACAACCCGCAGCAAAAAATATCCTCGAGATGACGTAGTGACCTAGCGGGTCACATGGATAATAAAATCGCCGTTTTTTTTTTTGGGGGGGGGGGGCAATCGAGCATAAAAGGACATAAAGAAAAATTAAAAATCAAGAAACATTAAAATCTTCCTTCGAGGATATTTATTCAAAAAAAACAAAAAACAATGGTTAGATGTTAAGTAAAGCAATGTCTATTAATTAAACTAAACATGATTTTCTGTGTCGATTAAATAGAGCACGTTTATTAGAACCAACTCATCCCCATTTCCTTAGGATCTACAAGGTCTTAATCACTACGAAAGCTGAGGTCATTCAAGACGTACATATTCTAATATATATATATTATATATATATACACATATACATATACATACATACACACACACACACACACACACACACACACACACACACACACACACACACACACACACACACACACACACACACACACACACACACACACACACACACACACACACACGAGCCGAAAGCACCCAGCGTTGCTCGGGTCCTTTTTGAATGAATTTACTACTATAATTCAGCTTTTACTCGCAGCCATAGAAGATTGACTACTATAATTCAGCTCAGCTTTTAATTGCGAAATGGGCACAGCCCGGCTGAAGCGGCCTCGACCGGCCTTGCCACCTAGCCTTTAACCTTCCCGGGGCCCGGCCCGACATTTTTGGTTCTTTTTGAATGAATTTACTACTATAATTCAGCTTTTACTCGTGGCCGTAGAAGATTGACTTCTATAATTCAGCTCAGCTTTTAATTGTGAAATGGGCCCAGCCGGCCGAAGCGGCCTCGACCGGCCTTGCCACCTCGCCTTTAACCTTCCCGGGGCCCGGCCCGACATTTTTGGTTCTTTTTGAATGAATTTACTACTATAATTCAGCTTTTACTCGTGGCCGTAGAAGATTGACTTCTATAATTCAGCTCAGCTTTTAATTGTGAAATGGGCCCAGCCGGCCGAAGCGGCCTCGACCGGCCTCGCCACCTCGCCTAAAACCTTCCCGGGCCTGTCCCGACATTTTTGGTTCTTTTTGAATGAATTACTACTATAATTCAGCTTTTACTCGTGGCCGTAGAAGATTGACTACTATAATTCAGCTCAGCTTTTAATTGCGAAATGGGCCTAGCCCGGCCAAAGCGGCCTCAACCGGCCTAAAACATTTTTTGTATTAGAGATTTCCTCCTATCTTTCACCTTCAGGAGATTAGCTTGCGCAGATAAACAAACAAAAAGTTTCTTTTATAATATAGAGAGAAGAGAGAAGAGAAGATATATATATATATACTTACTTGCTGGGTGTCTAATTAGCCAATTAGGTAATAACCGAGCAAACGAACTAACAGGTGTAATCATTATATTACCTCCAACTGCAAGCACCGTTTCACCATAATTCAATATACCCTATGACGTCATATTGTAATTACCAGGACATGTTGTTGCACTCGCATGACATCACATTGCGATCATTCGAGTGTCGTCGCAGTCCGTGCGTTAAACACCCACGACCGTTGCTAGTCTATGGCGGCTCACGAGACCCACTGGTGGACGTCACATCCGACGTAGCGCGAGACCGGCTAATGGTGCGTGCGTGCGTGCGGCGATAGTGAGAGACGCAGAAACCCTCATTCATCGCATCCGAATAACTGTCTGAAAACGCATCATATCCAGTTTGTCACACGCGGACAGCTGACATATATAATTCAAGCCTCAACAGTAAACTCGCTCCTAAAGTGTCTGACACTAAGTATGTCGCTGCGGCAAAGCCTATCAATATGATGGCGGCGGGAGTCGCGCTGGTGACGCTCGCATTATGCTTCAGACTACATTGATTAACACACCCAGAGCTCCATTTTACATGCATTTGACGAACATGGAGTGATTAGTTTTTATTTTGCCATTTTAAACAGATAACGTTACAATAACGTGACGTGTGATGTTGACGTGACGTGTACAGTACACACGCAAACGGCAACGCGCTCTCACGACGCCGCCATTAATCATTTATTTATTTTCCTGTTGCCGCAATGGGTACACCTTATCTATATATTACGTACGCACAACGATAGACTCGCAATGTGCAAAACCTACGCAACCCCCTCCAGCCCAATTCCCCCTTCTCTATCCGATCATCCTCTCTTATTATTTTTTTTTAAACAATTTAGGCTCCGCCCACTTCAGGGCGTTCCCGTTTATGCAGATTTTCCGAGGTTTAACGCCCTCTACTGGCAATGCACCCGGAGTCTCGTTTAACATTTCGATACCTTCAGGGGAACAGAATCCAGAACGAGACAGATCAGAAAGCCTCCATTAACTCAAGTGGTCCTGTTGCTTCAACATGATATCATAAATAACTAGAAAAATGGTCAGAAAGAGCAAAACGGCGACAGACACCTCGAGAGAAATCGTGTTGTTCAATGAACATCGCAGTAACTTTTTACAAGTAAACGATCTTTTTTAGTTTTGCATAAGATTTTGAAAATTATGACGTCATTTTCACAAACATTCTCCGTCTGTATCCAGTCATAGGTGTGACCGTAATCTGGAGGCCTATTCTCTAGATCCAGACGAACATCCATCAACTAGAACCATTCTCTCCATACAGCCAGGCATTCAGCAGCTCGCAATCTGGTTTAGGCTCATCAGCCATTCTCTACACACAGCCAGGCATTCAGCAGCTAATAATCTGGATTAGGCTCATCAACCATTCTCTACATACAGCCAGGCATTCAGCAGCTAGTAATCTGGTTTAGGCTCATCAACCATTCTCTACATACAGCCAGGCATTCAGCAGCTCGCAATCTGGTTTAGGCTCATCAACCATTCTCTACATACAGCCAGGCATTCAGCAGCTCGCAATCTGGTTTAGGCTCATCAACCATTCTCTACATACAGCCAGGCATTCAGCAGCTCACAATCTGGTTTAGGCTCATCAACCATTCTCTACATACAGCCAGGCATTCAGCAGCTAGTAATCTGGTTTAGGCTCATCAACCATTCTCTACATACAGCCAGGCATTCAGCAGCTAGCAATCTGGTTTAGGCTCATCAACCATTCTCTACACACAGCCAGGCATTCAGCAGCTCGCAATCTGGATTAGGCTCATCAACCATTCTCTACATACAGCCAGGCATTCAGCAGCTCGCAATCTGGATTAGGCTCATCAACCATTCTCTACACACAGCCAGGCATTCAGCAGCTCGCAATCTGGTTTAGGCTCATCAACCATTCTCTACATACAGCCAGGCATTCAGCAGCTCGCAATCTGGTTTAGGCTCATCAGCCATTCTCTACATACAGCCAGGCATTCAGCAGCTCGCAATCTGGTTTAGGCTCATCAACCATTCTCGACATACAGCCAGGCATTCAGCAGCTCGCAATCTGGATTAGGATCATCAGCCATTCTCTACATACAGCCAGGCATTCAGCAGCTCGCAATCTGGATTAGGATCATCAGCCATTCTCTACATACAGCCAGGCATTCAGCAGCTAGCAATCTGGATTAGGCTCATCAACCATTCTCTACATACAGCCAGGCATTCAGCAGCTAGTAATCTGGATTAGGCTCATCAGCCATTCTCTACATACAGCCAGGCATTCAGCAGCTCGCAATCTGGATTAGGCTCATCAACCATTCTCTACATACAGCCAGGCATTCAGCAGCTAGTAATCTGGATTAGGCTCATCAGCCATTCTCTACATACAGCCAGGCATTCAGCAGCTAGTAATCTGGTTTAGGCTCATCAACCATTCTCTACATACAGCCAGGCATTCAGCAGCTCGCAATCTGGATTAGGATCATCAGCCATTCTCTACATACAGCCAGGCATTCAGCAGCTAGCAATCTGGATTAGGCTCATCAACCATTCTCTACATACAGCCAGGCATTCAGCAGCTAGTAATCTGGATTAGGCTCATCAGCCATTCTCTACATACAGCCAGGCATTCAGCAGCTCGCAATCTGGATAAGGCTCATCAGCCATTCTATACATACAGCCAGGCATTCAGCAGCTAGCAATCTGGATGAGGATCATCAGCCATTCTCTACATACAGCCAGGCATTCAGCAGCTAGCAATCTGGATTAGGATCATCAGCCATTCTCTACATACAGCCAGGCATTCAGCAGCTAGCAATCTGGATTAGGATCATCAGCCATTCTATACATACAGCCAGGCATTCAGCAGCTAGTAATCTGGATAGGATCATCAGCCATTCTCTACATACAGCCAGGCATTCAGCAGCTAGCAATCTGGTTTAGGCTCATCAACAATTCTCTACATACAGCCAGGCATTCAGCAGCTAGCAATCTGGATTAGGATCATCAGCCATTCTCTACATACAGCCAGACATTCAGCAGCGAGTTATCTGGATTAGGATCATCAGCCATTCTCTACATACAGCCAGGCATTCAGCAGCTAGTAATCTGGATTAGGCTCATCAACCATTCTCTACATACAGCCAGGCATTCAGCAGCTAGTAATCTGGATTGGGCTCATCAACCATTCTCTACATACAGCCAGGCATTCAGCAGCTCGCAATCTGGTTTAGGCTCATCAACCATTCTCTACATACAGCCAGGCATTCAGCAGCTCGCAATCTCGTTTAGGCTCATCAACCATTCTCTACATACAGCCAGGCATTCAGAAGCTCGCAATCTGAATTAGGATCATCAGCTATTCTCTACATACAGCCAGGCATTCAGCAGCTAGTAATCTGGATTAGGCTCATCAGCTATTCTCTACATACAGCCAGGCATTCAGCAGCTAGTAATCTGGATTAGGCTCATCAGCTATTCTCTACATACAGCCAGGCATTCAGCAGCTAGTAATCTGGATTAGGATCATCAGCCATTCTATACATACAGCCAGGCATTCAGCAGCTAGTAATCTGGATTAGGCTCATCAGCCATTCTATACATACAGCCAGGCATTCAGCAGCTAATAATCTGGATTAGGCTCATCAGCCATTCTCGACATACAGCCAGGCATTCAGCAGCTCGCAATCTGGATTAGGCTCATCAACCATTCTCTACATACAGCCAGGCATTCAGCAGCTCGCAATCTGGATTAGGCTCATCAGCCATTCTCTACATACAGCCAGGCATTCAGCAGCTCGCAATCTGGATTAGGCTCATCAGCCATTCTCTACATACAGCCAGGCATTCAGCAGCTCGCAATCTGGTTTAGGCTCATCAACCATTCTCTACATACAGCCAGGCATTCAGCAGCTCGCAATCTCGTTTAGGCTCATCAACCATTCTCTACATACAGCCAGGCATTCAGAAGCTCGCAATCTGAATTAGGATCATCAGCTATTCTCTACATACAGCCAGGCATTCAGCAGCTAGTAATCTGGATTAGGCTCATCAGCTATTCTCTACATACAGCCAGGCATTCAGCAGCTAGTAATCTGGATTAGGCTCATCAGCTATTCTCTACATACAGCCAGGCATTCAGCAGCTAGTAATCTGGATTAGGATCATCAGCCATTCTATACATACAGCCAGGCATTCAGCAGCTAGTAATCTGGATTAGGCTCATCAGCCATTCTATACATACAGCCAGGCATTCAGCAGCTAATAATCTGGATTAGGCTCATCAGCCATTCTATACATACAGCCAGGCATTCAGCAGCTAGTAATCTGGATTAGGCTCATCAGCCATTCTCTACATACAGCCAGGCATTCAGCAGCTAGTAATCTGGTTTAGGCTCATCAGCCATTCTATACATACAGCCAGGCATTCAGCAGCTAGTAATCTGGTTTAGGCTCATCAGCCATTCTCTACATACAGCCAGGCATTCAGCAGCTAGCAATCTGAATTAGGCTCATCAACCATTCTCTACATACAGCCAGGCATTCAGCAGCTCGCAATCTGGTTGAGGCTCATCAACCATTCTCTACATACAGCCAGGCATTCAGCAGCTCGCAATCTGGATTAGGCTCATCAGCCATTCTCTACATACAGCCAGGCATTCAGCAGCTCGCAATCTGGATTAGGCTCATCAACCATTCTCTACATACAGCCAGGCATTCAGCAGCTCGCAATCTGGATTAGGCTCATCAGCCATTCTCTACATACAGCCAGGCATTCAGCAGCTCGCAATCTGGATTAGGCTCATCAGCCATTCTCTACATACAGCCAGGCATTCAGCAGCTCGCAATCTGGATTAGGCTCATCAGCCATTCTCTACATACAGCCAGGCATTCAGCAGCTCGCAATCTGGATTAGGATCATCAACCATTCTCTACATACAGCCAGGCATTCAGCAGCTAGCAATCTGGATTAGGCTCATCAACCATTCTCTACATACAGCCAGGCATTCAGCAGCTAGTAATCTGGATTGGGCTCATCAACCATTCTCTACATACAGCCAGGCATTCAGCAGCTCGCAATCTGGTTTAGGCTCATCAACCATTCTCTACATACAGCCAGGCATGCAGCAGCTAGTAATCTGGATGAGGCTCATCAGTCATTCTCTAATCTGGATTCGGCTCATCAGCCATCCTCTACATACAGCCAAGCATCCAACAGCGAGTAATCTGGATTAGGCTCATCAGCCATTCTCTACATACAGCCAGGCATTCTGCAGCTAGCAATCTAGATTAGGCTCATCAGCCATTCTCGACATACAGCCAAGCATCCAACAGCGAGTAATCTGGATTAGGCTCATCAGCCATTCTCGACATACAGCCAGGCATTCAGCAGCTAGCAATCTGGATTAGGCTCATCAGCCATTCTCTAATCTGGCTTCGGCTCATCAGCCATTTTCGACATACAGCCAGGCATTCAGCAGCTAGCAATCTGGATTAGGCTCATCAGCCATTCTCTAATCTGGATTAGGCTCATCAGCCATTCTCGACATACAGCCAGGCATTCAGCAGCTAGCAATCTGGATTAGGTTCATCAGCCATTCTCTAATCTGGATTAGGCTCATCAGCCATTCTCTAATCTGGATTCGGCTCATCAGCCATTCTCGACATACAGCCAGGCATTCAGCAGCTAGCAATCTGGATTAGGCTCATCAGCCATTCTCTAATCTGGATTAGGCTCATCAGCCATTCTCGACATACAGCCAGGCATTCAGCAGCTAGTAATCTGGATTAGGCTCATCAGCCATTCTCTAATCTGGATTCGGCTCATCAGCCATTCTCTACATACAGCCAAGCATCCAACAGCGAGTAATCTGGATTAGGTTCATCAGCCATTCTCTAATCTGGATTAGGCTCATCAGCCATTCTCTAATCTGGATTCGGCTCATCAGCCATTCTCGACATACAGCCAGGCATTCAGCAGCTAGCAATCTGGATTAGGCTCATCAGCCATTCTCTGATCTGGATTAGGCTCATCAGCCATTCTCGACATACAGCCAGGCATTCAGCAGCTAGTAATCTGGATTAGGCTCATCAGCCATTCTCTAATCTGGATTCGGCTCATCAGCCATTCTCTACATACAGCCAAGCATCCAACAGCGAGTAATCTGGATTAGGTTCATCAGCCATTCTCTACATTGAGCCGGATGTCCGACCGTAAACTAAAGGCACATCAGGCATTCTCTACATTGGGCCGGACGTCCGACCGTAATCTCGATGGAGTGGTGGGCTGATCCGCACTCACGTGTAAATCCCAGTCTCCCTGTCCCCGTTTCTTTTGGCCACCATATTTCTTCTCTCCTTACAATCCAATTTCCGTCTGTTAACTTTCAATTAAACCCCAAAATGAAATGGGAACTCTCCATATGCGCACTCGTTCAAAAACGTATCTCGCCAAATTAAGAAATCCAAAATGTTTAACCGTGACACCCAAGTTTAGTGTGGGAATGTGGTTTCTGGGACTGTGGGATGAACAATCTGAAACAAGACTCCAGTCAAATGGCAGGGATCGTGGAATGACCGTCAGATTAAATAAATGAGGTTTTTCAAACTGTCTGTCCTGAGGAAAACTCGCAAAACAAAGAGGGATCAATTGGCGGAGGGTTGGTCACATGAGAAGGTCATCACAGCCCCCCCCCCCCCCCCTTTCCAATTGACCCAGGTAACCGCGGCGCATGGCCCGCACGTGCCACGATTCATTTGAACGGTCTCCCGGCGGTTGGACCTCGAGCGGAGACCTTGGGGAACCGGACGGAGCTCGTTAGGGGGCTTTAGGGGATGCGCTTTGGGTGGAGGCTTCCCGCTCGAATTGTGCTGTGGCTGCACCTCGATGTGTTCAGGACGCTGCTAGAGAACAAGACCGTGAAGACGATGGCACCAAAAGCTTTTCTGACATTTCATTCTCTTGACTTACGAAACATCTTTTCACTCTCTTTTCTGCTTCGTTAAATTCCTCTTCTCCGTCTTGTATTTGTTCGTTCATGGTGGACTTGATATCATCAGGAGTCGAGTAAGAAACCTGAACGGAAATCAAGGGGATTACTAATTTCCACTTACCAAACGTGTATGCAAGCTGAGGTTCCTGGGTCTGCAAGCTGAGGTTCCTGGGTCTGCAAGCTGAGGTTCCTGGGTCTGCAAGCTGAGGTTCCTGGGTCTGTAACCTGAGGTTCCTGGGTCTGCAAGCTGAGGTTCCTGGGTCTGCAAGCTGAGGTTCCTGGGTCTGCAAGCTGAGGTTCCTGGGTCTGTAACCTGAGGTTCCTGGGTCTGCAAGCTGAGGTTCCTGGGTCTGCAAGCTGAGGTTCCTGGGTCTGCAAGCTGAGGTTCCTGGGTCTGTAACCTGACGTTCCTGGGTCTGTAACCTGAGGTTCCTGGGTCTGCAAGCTGAGGTTCCTGGGTCTGTAACCTGAGGTTCCTGGGTCTGCAAGCTGAGGTTCCTGGGTCTGCAAGCTGAGGTTCCTGGGTCTGTAACCTGAGGTTCCTGGGTCTACAAGCTGAGGTTCCTGGGTCTGCAAGCTGAGGTTCCTGGGTCTGTAACCTGAGGTTCCTGGGTCTGCAAGCTGAGGTTCCTGCGTCTGCAAGCTGAGGTTCCTGGGTCTGCAAGCTGAGGTTCCTGGGTCTGCAAGATGAGGTTCCAGGGTATGTAAGCCGAGGTTCCTGGGTCTGCAAGCCGAGGTTCCTGAGTCTGCAAGCCGAGGTTCCTGGGTCTGCAAGCTGAGAGGATGGCATGGCCTGGACTGCTTTAACTTCTACGTGAAGTGAACGGGTCTTGTGAATGAGAGTCCAAATGTTACTCTGAATGAAGTTATTGATAACACACTTCAATAACTGGTATCCGCCGCTCCTATAGCATCCGTTTAATCGGAATAAGTACAAGGTCTTAGGCATGATCGTCTTATCATTTTGTGAAAATCAAATTGGCACGCCTCGGATGAGTACAAGATCAACCTACGAGGTCAACCAACGAGGGCATGCTGAAAAGTAACCTCCAACAAGTACAGATACATTCAAAGTACACCAAATATGCCAAATAAATAAATAAATAAATAAATAACATATCCTCCAGCGCGTGGTGTTGATGGGGCGCCATCGGTGCACGGTGATGCCACCCGACAGCACATGGAGACGGTATTGCGAGGGAGAGGTGTACAATAATTGAATGATTAATTGCATAATTAAAATCAATAAATAATAATCGTAAAATAATTAATTTATTTTAATCAATTTAATCAATTGGCTAATAGCATACCTAAACCACCAGTTTTTCATCTGAAGCTGTAGCTTTTTGAAAAAGAATTAAATAATTAATTGGTGAAAAAATTAATAATTACTCGATTAATTGATTAATTAATTAATAATTAATCGATTAATTGATGAATCAATAAATCAAAAGTACCCTTTACAGCCAAATCACTTGGTCATCGTCATGTCGAAATAGCAGCTTCCTGGCTCAAAGGATGGCTGAGATATCGCCCAGACAAACAAACAAGAAAACAAACAAGAAGAAAACAAACAAGTACAGATACATTCAAATTACACCGCCCCAATGCCAAATAATTAAATATCCTCCAGCACGGCATTGCCGGGGTGCCTCTGGCGCCCGGCAATACCACCATGCAGCTCAAAGAGACTGTATTGGGATGGAAAAAACCACCTTTAGAGGCCATTTTTCCCCGCAAGCGGGGGTTGGCCTTTTTCGGGGACCGTGGTTGTTGTTGTTTTTTGGGTCCCCTTTTTGAAGCAATGTTTTACGGCCGGATGCCCTTCCTGCCGCCAACCCTTTTTGTCGCCTTTTTACGACAAACAGGGAATTACCAGTGAACTGGTACTCAATTTGCCGACCTCGGAAGGATGAGCAGGCTGAGTCAACCCCCCTGGCGTTAATTCAGCGATCGACTGGGATTCAAACCCAGGATCCTTGGATCCTAAGCTGGCACCCTAGCCGCTAGCCCAACACCAGGCAACACCAGGCGCCAAAAATGGTGTACAATAATTGATTGATTAATTCCATAATTAAAATCAATAAACGTTTATCATAAAATATTTTCTCAATCAATTGGCTAATAACATAACTAAACCACTCGTGCTTCATCCGAAGATGTAACTTTTAGAAATTTAATTAAAGAAGTCATCAATAAAAAATCAAATAATTAATTTCTTAATCAATTAATTCATTAATAAATCAAAAATATCCTTTATAGCCACACCACTTGGTCACTATCATGTCCAAATATCAGCTTCCTAACTCAAAAGGTGCCTGAGATATTGGCCAGAAGAAAAAGAAAATAAATAAATGATTAATACTGAAAAAAAAATATATATATATATATATAGTCATAAATAATTATATAATTAATCAATTGGCGAACAGACTACATAAGCCACCACCATTTTATCCAAATCTGTAACAACAAAAAAAATTGTCATTAATATAATAATTAAATAATTAATCGATTAATTGATTAATCAATAAATCAGAAATAGCCTTTACAGCCAAATCACTTGGTCATTGTCATGTCCAAATATCAGCTTCCTAATTGAAAAGGTGCCTGAGATAATGCCCAGAAGAGAAAGGAAATATATATGTACTTAATTAATCGATAATAATTGTAACTCATCAATTAATTGATTAATCAAAAAACAAAAAATACTGTTTTTGATAAAGTACATACTCACTATTGCGCCGGAATTTCAGCTTCCTAGCTCAAATGATGGCTGAGATATTGCCCGGACAAACAAACAAGAAAACAAGTAAACAAGAAAGCAAACAAACAACCAGAGTGAAAACTGAGTACTCCCTTTCAGCGTGCGTCATTGCCGAGCCCCCTTCGGTGCCCGGCAATGACGTTATGCAGTACCTGGAGATGGCATGGGAAAGGAGCGGTGTACAACAAACAAGAAAGCAAACAAACAACCAGAGTGAAAACTGAGTACTCCCTTTCAGCGTGCGTCATTGCCGAGCCCCCTTCGGTGCCGGCATTGATGTTATGCAGCGCCTGGAGATGGCATAGGAAAGGAGCGGTGTGCAACAAGAAAACAAACAAGAAAGAAAACGGAGTGAAAACTGTGTACTCCCTTTCAGCACGCGGTGATGACGTCATGCAGCGTCAGGTGATGGCATGGGAAAGGATCGGTGTACAATTATTTTGCTCCAAAACCGGAAAAGATATTCCGATGAAACAAAAACAGATACTAATATCAACATTTATTCTACTATAGTGCATATTTATTTCTGAACACAGAGTTCACAGAACACCTTACCCTGCATGGTCTTGAGAAAAAGGGCATGGGAGGGTCTTGCCAACTCTTGCTTTGCGTTTCCAAGCATGATCTATATTTCTTATGAGCCGCAATTTTGTCTTCATCTCGATATTCCCCAACACTGAGAGCACAAGCGGTAAATTTGATTGGTTGCGATGGAGTATTATTTTGTCCAAAGACTGCAAAATTGAGGATTTTTGGAAGTGCTAAGATGGTGATTTGTGTTCCTTCGTGTTCAAATATATATTTAAATTGAAATAAAATAAAGGTTTTAAAAGTTGTAGAAAAAAAACAGAACAAACTTTTATTTGGAAATTTACCGCGCTGTTAATTCAGCATCTTTTACACCACCTTATTGTCACATCTAAAGCTCCGTTCACACAGTATCTATTAACACACAGACCTTTAGTCTCGGGAAAGAGCCAAGCAGTCTTTCCTTGTACTGCGTCCAATAAATTATACAACTTTACTGTTCCCCAATGATCATACAATTGGGACGAAATCAACGGGAAACACACACAAAAAGTAGATAGCTCAAACACGTCTTCTTACCTTTAAAAGATATATTTTGTGTAGAAAAGGTACGGGGAAGAGGGTAGACAAGATGCTAATAATAAACGATACGGACCAAGCGAATCAAAAAGGATACAAACAGGTAAATGGGAACACAAAAACCTATATACAATGATGAAAATAAAGCGCAAATCCTAGCCCACTAGGTGCCATAGATCACACTCATACAACAAGATAAGAATGCAGGTGAGATTTCCATTTTCTACAATGGACAGGGTGGACGCAGGACTCAACGCAGTCTGCTTTGAAAACCATAGTGCGAGACGAGAGACAGTGACAAAGTCGGTCTAAAGACAAGGTAAAACTGCCACAAGCAGCGCCAGCAACGAGTAGCACCCAAGAATCAGAAACCCAAATAGAGGACAATGAAAATCAGCCATGAGGAACGCCAACGACGATCACCTTCTCAACCAGGCCTCGTGGGCCCCTTTGTCCTTTTCAAATGAAGCCTCCTGGTCTGCCCTCCATCCTATCTCCAGCCTCTTCTTCCTCACCCCTCCAAGCTAGGTAGCTCCTTTCCCTTCTCCAAATACAGGGTGATCCCAGCTTGGGTCATTTCCACAGAGAAAAAGCCACAATTAATGTCTCCTCACAAAACTCCTCCGGAAACAGCTTCTTGCCCTCCTTTCACATGAGGCTTCCTGATCTTTACATTTAGTTCCCTTCCTCTTCCTCCTGGGCAGAGTTCTCCACTGGCTGCCTTGCCCATGGGCAGCCCCAATTTTAAAAAATGCACATTAGTACTTCCGGCTCCACAGCACACTGTCGCCATGGTTAGCACACACTGGCCAGGCAGATCATAATGGCCTTATAGTACACTTGACATGTATGTGTCTGTCGTGGGGAATCCTCACCTAGCCCCACCCACAAACAAAAGGTGTTTACATGCAAAATTAATGTCTACCCTGTCTATAAATTACATACGCTGCCTCATCAGCATCAAGTGTAACAAACGACTTACTCTGACAAGTCCGTTACTTGGCAATCAAACCTTCTCGAATAGTGGGGCGGCTTAGCACAAATATTCAAAAGAATTGTGCATTTTGTGATACAAGCACCAAATTTGGCACAAATGTACATTAATATGTTGCGAACATTTTCAGATATTGGGCCACTTGAAATTCCGTAATTTTTTTTTTCAAATTTTTTCAAATTTCGTAATTTCAAATTTTTCGGGTGACACCGTCACAATTTCGGTCTTCGAGGCCGGCCGATAGGCAAAGTGTGACCGGAAGGGACGAGGTTCTCCTGACCACGTGGCCCTCGATCTGGGAAGCGAGAGGCGTTCCATTAGTGGACGCGCCCCTCACGCCCGACTTTTGGGCGGCCCCGGCAGGCCGTTTGTTTTGACGTTCCGTGACAGGCCCCGCACCCCCACCTCCGGGCCTACCGGAAGCTTGTGCTGAGTACATCATACCTGAACAACTCAGTGAGGCAGAACACAGCAGTGCACACCAGGGTGACCCCTTCAGTGCATAAACCAATTAACCTGTCCACTGCAGGGCATATAGAAATGAAGTTATTTTCTGCATATAATAATAATATAAGTTCAGTTCTATATAACAATTTCTGTTATCACCACTACCACTACAACTACCACTACTACAAGCTTTGTCTGGAATTTTGTGGACTAACAGACAAACAGACATACAGACAAGCTGGGATCAAAACATTACCTCCTTCCACCATTGAGTGTAGAGGTAAACATCATGGAAATTATATCATGCCCTAGATTTAATTCATGCTTACCCGTGTATTTGCTTCACTGGTTCACAAGGTCTTTTGCATACATGTAATTCAGACTCTCGTCTTCATTGCTGACCACACAATGTTCGCAACATATTAATGTACATTTGTGCCAAATTTGGTGCTTGTATCACAAAATGCACAATTCTTTTGAATATTTGGGCTAAGCCGCCCCACTATATCGGCCGGC
Source organism: Myxine glutinosa (assembly GCF_964187855.1). NCBI lineage: Eukaryota > Metazoa > Chordata > Myxini > Myxiniformes > Myxinidae > Myxine > Myxine glutinosa. Next base: position 155,837,211 of record NC_136262.1, read on the forward strand.
CTCGAAGACCGAAATTGTGACGGTGTCACCCGAAAAATTTGAAATTACGAAATTTGAAAAAATTTGAAAAAAAAAATTACGGAATTTCAAGTGGCCCAATATCTGAAAATGGTCGCAACATATTAATGTACATTTGTGCCAAATTTGGTGCTTGTATCACAAAATGCACAACAGGTTTGCTATGCTGCTACACTAGAAACACATGGACCATACTACACTTGCCACAGTCTAGTTATGGATCCCCCACCCCTTCCACATCACTTTATTTAACATGTTACATTAGTTATTTGTGCCTGTTGTTTGTGTCCTTTATGGCATCCTTAAAAAGAGTATGTTTCTTGTTTGGAATTATTTTCAATTTTGACTGCTAGACAGGTAGAGTAAAAAAAAAACCTTTACCTTACTCCTACCTGTCTGTGCATGCGTACTCAGGATGGGATTCCATACAATTTGCCAAATTCAGAGCCAATATATTGTTTAGTTTTGAAATGGTGTCATGATATAACTGTGCGTCCTGCTGACTTAACCTGCGCTTCTCAGTGGTCTTGATATCATCGTAGGAAGAAGACTGTTCTCCACCATGATGTTCCTTAAGTTTGGGGAAGAGATGAAAATACGGAACAAAGCCAGGGCTGGTGATGCTGGGTGGTGGTATTTATTGACTGTCTCTTACTCTCAGGATTTGAATGGTGCACCCAACTCTCATCTCCAGTCATCCCATCTCCAGTCATCCCATCTCCAGTCATCCCATCTCCAGTCATCCCATCTCCAGTCATCCCATCTCCAGTCATCATATCTACAGTCATCCCATCTCCAGTCATCCCATCTGCAGTCATCCTATCTGCAGTCATCTCATCTGCAGTCATCTCATTTGCAGTCATCTCATCTACAGTCATCCCATCTCCAGTCATCCCATCTCCAGTCATCCATCTCCAGTCATCCCATATACAGTCATCCCATATACAGTCATCCCATATACAGTCATCCCATATACAGTCATCCCATATACAGTCATCCTATCTGCAGTCATCTCATCTGCAGTCATCTCATCTGCAGTCATCTCATCTGCAGTCATCTCATCTGCAGTCATCTCATCTGCAGTCATCTCATCTGCAGTCATCTCATCTGCAGTCATCTCATCTGCAGTCATCTCATATGCAGTCATCCTATCTGCAGTTGTCTCATCTCCAGTCATCCCATCTCCACTCATCCCATCTCGTCAGCCTATATCCAGTCATCCTGTCTCCAGTCATCATATCTCCAGTCATGTCATCTCCAGTCATCTCATCTCCAGTCATCTCATTTCCAGTCATCCTACCTTCAGTCATCCTATCTGCAGTCATCCTATCTGCAGTCATCCTATCTGCAGTCATCTCATCTGCAGTCATCTCATCTGCAGTCATCTCATCTGCAGTCATCTCATTTCCAGTCATCCCATATACAGTCATCCCATATACAGTCATCCCATATACAGTCATCCAATATACAGTCATCCCATATACAGTCATCCCATATACAGTCATCCCATATACAGTCATCCCATATAAAGTCATCCCATATACAGTCATCCCATATACAGTCATCCCATATACAGTCATCCCATATACAGTCATCCCATATACAGTCATCCCATATACAGTCATCCCATATACAGTCATCCCATATACAGTCATCCCATATACAGTCATCCCATATACAGTCATCCCATATACAGTCATCCCATATACAGTCATCCCATATACAGTCATCCCATATACAGTCATCCCATATACAGTCATCCCATATACAGTCATCCCATATACAGTCATCCCATATACAGTCATCCCATATACAGTCATCCCATATACAGTCATCCCATATACAGTCATCCCATATACAGTCATCCCATATACAGTCATCCCATATACAGTCATCCCATATACAGTCATCCCATATACAGCATCTCATCTCCAGTCATCCCATCTCCAGTCATCCCATATACAGTCATCCCATATACAGTCATCCCATATACAGTCATCCCATATACAGTCATCCCATATACAGTCATCCCATATACAGTCATCCCATATACAGCATCTCATCTCCAGTCATCCCATCTCCAGTCATCCCATCTCCTGTCATCTCATTTACAGTCATCCTATCTTCAGTCATCCTATCTGCAGTCATCCTATCTGCAGTCATCCTATCTGCAGTCATCCTATCTGCAGTCATCCTATCTGCAGTCATCCTATCTGCAGTCATCCTATCTGTAGTCATCCTATCTGCAGTCATCGTATCTGCAGTCATCTCATCTGCAGTCATCTCATTTCCAGTCATCCCATCTCCAGTCATTATATAGTCCGTGACTGGAGCCTTCAACATAAATAAATAAAAAACAGGCAGGCACGCACTGATCCCAAAGTGGAGGGAAGGAAAGGTAGAGTTGTGTGTATGCGACGTGTGAGGAGAGGTGTAGTGTATGCATTGGCATTGAAAGCCTCGAAAGCCAGCCACACAGACTGTGTGTGCATCCTTCATCTTGCCAAGTCTTTCCTTGGTTAATCTTGCCAAGTCTTTCAACTTATCACACACTACAAAGCCTTTGTCCATAGCTCAATCGAGTAGTTTTCTCCCCTATAGGCTTGTATCCACACTTAATTCCTGTCTCTCCAGGATGCTGCGGAAATCCACAGCTCTCCAGTCATCACCAGTCATCCTTTGTGTCTTTGTGAAGGCCACATCATTGCCATCTCTGACAAACAAACAGAAGTACAAGCCCTGTTTCTCCCTTATGGCAAACAGGATTGTAGCCCCTCTGTTTTCTATCGCTTATCCTCAGGTTTTTCTCTCTCTGCTCTTTCATCCCTCCATCCTTCCCTAGTCCCTCCAGGTCCCACGCATTGTCCCAGCAACCCCATCCTTGTGAAACTCCCAAAATCCAGGCTCGCATATCACTTTAAATCCTTTGTTCCTTACTTCTCACTCCTAAGTCGATTCAACAACACTCTTCCCTGAATGAGTTCAAGGCAGCAGGGCGCCACCAACTTAGGTCATACTAATTGCTTTCCCATTGAACCCCTTTACCTATGTCCATCAATATACCTGGGGATCTTTAAAATCACCAGCTAATGTTTGCAGATGTGTCACCAACCTGAACTTGCATCTGAAAGATGATGCCCTCATTTGTATGCAATTTCTCATTGAGTTTGGCCAGTTTCCCTGCGAAAAATCGCCTTCTCTTTGTGAAGGCCACCGTGGTATATATCACATGCAACAACTAATGCGAGCAGAAAGGACCCATTTGAACGTCCACCTGAAGGACGGGCCACACATTGATGTGCCGCCCTACATGGGTAAGAGTTTATAGTTGTGTGGAGATTCAAACCCAGGTCACACAGCTCAGAGGTCAGTACACACACCTCCAGGTTATCCTAACAGCTGATATCATTCCATCATAATTTCTCATTACTCCTGCGCATTTATCCTAACCAGTACAATCTATGCAAGGCCTCATGGGAAGTGCATTGTTTGCCGGTGAATATCGCCGTACTTGGTAAATCACACAAGGCCTCATGGGGTAGTTTATTGGTTGCAGGCAAACACTGCCATATTGGAAAACCATGCAAGGCCCATGAGGTTTGCGCGTTTGCTATAACATTGCCGTGCATGTTTGGTGGCAAAAATAATTTTGTCTAACGTTAGAGGAGATTGTCAAAAATGATTATTTTTCTGACTCTATGGAAAATGATCACCAGAAAGGTTCTTCAGTCGATCAAGTCAAATTTGTGCTTGTATGTGTTTGAAAACTGCACTAGCAACTGATCTACAGTATATGCTGCGAGCAGTGGCGGAGTTAGGGTTAGGGAGCCTGGTGTTGGCTTCGCGGTTAGGGTGCCGGCTTGGGATCCTAGGATCCTGGGTTCGAATCCCGGTCGATCACTGAATTAACGCCAGGGGGGTTGACTCAGCCTGTCTTCCTTCCGAGGTCGGCAAATTGAGTACCAGCTCGCGAGGATGAATGATCACGGTGTTTACCCCGATTTAGAATAGGTACACCGTATCCCTGCGCATCGTAAGAGCGTGACCAAGGGTTGGCGTCAGGAAGGGCATCCGGCCATAAAAACATTGCCTCAAACAGGGAACCATGATTGTCATGGGGCCCGCAAGGCTAACCCCCGCTGTAGCGGGGAAAATGGCCTCAAAACTATCATTCATTCATTCAGTAGCGGAGCTAGGGCCATGCAACCTATGAGGCCCCGAGCCAACAAGGGCCCCCACACAACCGATCAGGGTACACAATCTTTCGAAATTGGAGCTCCGAGGGTGGTGGTGGTGTCGGGGTCTCACTTTGCTGACCAAACACATCAACTTGTGAGTGCTGTTCAACACAGAGCAAAAGGAACGCTCCAACTCAAGGGTGGGGGTGGGGGGGAGTTTTTTTTACTACTAGACCTTTTTACTACTTTTTCTACTAGACTTTTACTTTTTCAGATTTTACTTTTTTTTTTTTTTTACTTACTAGTTTTACTAGATGAGACTATTGCAAAATTAGGGGGTGAGGTTGGCAGGGAAAGCAGATTAAATTGAATAATAACTACCTTTGATGGATCCAAATACAACTAGAACGGGCACTCGGTAGAGCGCATACCTTCGCCGCAGCTACTGTTCTGTACTTGGTAAAAATACGATTTTGACCTTTTCGTGACCTTGACCTTGACCTTTGACCCGATTGCTCCCAAAATCTAATCAAATGTGTCCCGTATAATAACCAATCATCCCACCAAATTTCATGCAATTCGGTTGAATACTTTTTGAGTTATGCGAATAACATACACACACACACAGACATACAAATAAATACACAGCGATCAAAACATAACCTTCCGCTTTTGCGAAGGTAACAATAATGGCAATACAATTTGGAGAATGTTAGTACAAATTGATATTGTTGAACAATTCCACACTATGATTCATTGTACGATCAACAAAACTAGCATTCATTAGTAAATTGGCTAACCCACATGCGCCATGGCGGAACATGTTGCGTGGTGTTTTTTTTTAATTCAGAAGCTTGTTGGAGTAGCTAGAAACGAAACGAAATTACCCCAACGGTGCTGAAAAGCGAAAGATAGCTCAACAGAAGCCGAAGATTGAAAAAATCACCCAAAATTTACTTATTTTTCATTACACAAGTGGTAGAGAAATTGCTACGGCGCCATCATCCGAACCCCGGAGGGGAGCGGGCAAACAAAGTAGCGTCAACCTTTATCTTATGACACAATTAGTGCCCGTGGAAAGTTTCGTTTTGAGATTTTATAATTGACTACCAAGTGCATCAGCCACAGACAGACAGGCAGACACCAGATTGCATATTTTAGTACGACGACGACAGGGACCCCCACTGGGCCGCTGTTGTGTTTTGCATGAGGCCTTCAAATGACTATAACGTCGCCATTGCCTGAAAGTATTTCTTTTTTTCTTTTTTTTACAGTGAGCATGAGTCTAAGCCCACATGTTGCCAAAGTAAAGTTGCCCATAAGTACATTTCCAATCAGTTTTTTCAATTCAAGTTCCTTTTTCATTCAAGGCTTCCAACTAGATCGAAATAATTTGCTCAAATATGTCCTGAAGAACCCTGTCCGACAACAAGCCGGTGGTGTTTCCTTGAAATATGTCCGGCGAGTGCTCAATGGATGTGAAGTTGTTGGCGATTACTCGCCTGATTTCCAAAATCTACACTGAATCTGGTGATATCAGGTTTAATTTAGGGATTAAATGTGGCTTCTTCTTTCTGATGGCCTCATGTCATGGTGATGCCAACCCATGCCATCGCAGATCCATCCCCAAATGATGAAATACTCCATCGTATCTCACAGTTTAGCACACAGTGACACACACTGAAATCAGCACCCAAAGAGAATGCGACCTTTGTCCACCATCCAACTTATTTGATGATTGCATTTCTCCATTTTAGGTCCCCTCTGTGTCTTATCATTGAAGGGAAATGCCTCAAAATCTCGCTTGGTCCTATAAGGTCAGCTTCATGGAGACACATTTCTCACAGTTTGTGTGGACGTATACGAATCCTTGCTCTCATGTTCAGGTCTTGTTGCTGGAGTTCTGATGGATTTGAAGTGAAATTTTAAAGACAGTTTTCAGAGGCAAATGGCCTCATTAGTTTGTTTGCTCTTAGTTGGCCAATTTGACATTCATTAACCATCCCTTATTCATGGTATTGCTGCGATACTCCCCATTGTGGCTGTTCACAGAATGTCCACACATGATATGATGATGTCGAGTCTCCACGGGCAATGATGGCATTGCCTTTCTATGGCTGGTACACACGGCTAAGTGTGTGGTATAGACGGGGGGTCGCCACTCCTCTCCGTCTCTCTGCTGGCCGTTGGGGAATTCAACCTCTTCCGCCTGTGCTGTTGGAGACTCTCAACCAACCGCATGGTGCAGATTTAAACCGCATGGCTGCGGACCGTTACCCTGGTAAGGGGGGCTGACAGGTACGACACCTTGCCCACCGGTGACCTGGGGTTATGCAAGGCAGGGGCATCCATCTCCCTGAGGTATCAGAAGACACCCGCATACACATGATATACAAAGGGGAACAAAAGCTTTTTCCTTCAAAAAAACGAAGGAATAGTCCTGCACAAGCAAAATTTAAATTAAAAAAAGTTGATCCATTTCGATGTACAAGCGTATCCAGCCACTTAACAAGGAATAACAAGGAACTTTGACCCAGGAGGAGGCAATTGGGCCCATCATGCCTGCGCTACACCAACTCCCGACCGAACAAATCCATTTCAGGCCACAGACCCAATCTCAATGGAAGAGGTGGAAGTTTCACATATGCAAACAAAATAACATTTAAACTAAAAGTATTTTTATTACTATAAACAAATGTTTTTTGGGAGGAGAAAGGGGACGAGAGGGTGGGGACGAAGGCGGTTGTAGGATGAGCAAAGCCCAAAGGCCACAAACTCACCCTTTGACGAGACCCTCCCACAGACATCACAATCACTACACAGGTACACGATCATCCATCCACATGCAAGCTACCTGCATGATCTGCCAACATCCCTCTACCTCCAATGCATATCGGTACCTATCAAATTATAAAGTAAACCTATCTACTCTTTCTGCTGCCACTACATTTCCAAGGTGACCACTCCATGTATCAACTCCTCTGATTAAAAGGCCGCTGCCTTATTCCTGTCCTAACTCCTCTTCTTTGCTCAGAATATGCTCCCTGATCACTATCACCGTCTATACCACTGAAAAACATTCTTGCACTGATTTTGTCCATACCCTTCATTATCCCAAACAACTCAATTAGATCCCCTCGTAATCATGTCCTTTCTAATGTATAAAGCCCTATCCCTTTCAGCCATTCCTCATAGCTGAGTTTAGCTAGGCCATAGTCGAGTAGCCCTATCCTGAACCCCCCTCTAAAAAGCGATGCCCGAACTCAGATGTTGTGACCAAAAATGAAAATAATATTATCTAGAGGTCTCACTGAATTCCTGTAAGGTGTTAACACTACCTCTTTTGATTTAAAATGTATCCCATAGGAATAGAACCTAAAACCTTATTAGCTTTACCTATAGCTGCCTGACACTGTGGGGTTGCTCCCCACCTCCCCCGTATCTATCACCACTTCCATATCCTTCTCCTGCGTGACATGCTCCAGTACTGCCCCTAATATTATGTAATCTCTATTTTCATTATTCTTATCCATCCTCCTTACATTTCTTTATGTCAAACTGCATGTGGCAATCTTATGTCCAATACATGAAAGGATATTGTTAGAGTTTTCGGGTTTGTCCGGTTGCCTGGCTCGAATCCCGGCGAACCTCGTCAAAGTGGTCACAGCGGCCGACTGATTATGTCGTCACGGGCCGGATCACGTGTCTATCCACCACAATACCATACCATGTGGGACCATTAATCCAGTTGATGTGCTGTACTTATTTCATGTCATACACCTGATCTCAATTAACAACCAAGTTGAATCGTTAGGCGTATGGCACGGCCTCGTTATAGGCATTAATCACCCGCATGCAATGTGTCCTTTAATGGCCGAACACAATTGCAACCACAATCTGAACCACCCAAATCTACCCGGAGACCAAGTAGTTTTAATATTGTTGCGGATCTCAAACGTCGGCCTTCCCCTTACCAAGGGGGGATTAATCCCCTTGTCTTTTATCTAGCCGATGCGATCCGGGGCTATCACGTTCCTTCCGGTCAGCGCTGAATAGGGTGGAAGGTCGAATTAGTCCTATTACCTAATTACCAGCGCCTCCCGGGAAGCAAGGAAATAACCCCGCCCGAACCACGGTTTTAGTGGACACGCCGAGCAATAGCGAGCCGCGATTCGGGCCGTTAACAGGAACTAACCCGATTTGAGCGGTTGTGATCGTGCCATGCTTACCCAATGGAGAAATCACTAAGACGGTCGAATTAAGAGGAAACAGGAAGAACAAGTAATTTATTACACACTTTGTACAATGAAGAAGAAGAAGCAGATACACAGGGCAACCTTAAAACAGTCTTAACTTATCCCTGGACATGGGCCCGTTCACACTCAGACTCACTCACACGGGGTTTGTAGATGGTCAGGCGATTGTCCAAAGGATCGCGTCCACAGCTCGCTCCGGTCCCCAACTCGTACCACGAAGGCAATGGGAGATGGCAGGCAAGCTCTCCACGTGTCGTTGGAGCGGATCGGACTATTATATGGGAAAGGTGAGCTAGGCTGGGCGGTTATTCCACGGCTCACGGCCACTTACGTAATAAACGAACCGGCTAGGCGGTTATACTGGTGGTCTCAGCAAGCCCAAAGCCAAACCCCCAGCGAGTTCTTGCAATCAATGCCAACGTGACAATCCTTTCACAAAGCGCTTATACTCTCCAGTCCTTGGTAATGCGCGAATATCCTCTTACAAAGCCAAGCGCGATTCCTTCAGTCCTCCTTTCCGCAGAGTCCCGTTCAACGATCTCCACCTGCCAGTCCTCTTGCGAGTCCTTTTGATCCACGATCGCAGTTGCGTCAGTCCTCTTCGCGCAGTCCTGTGGAAGGGCTTTGTGCTCGCGGTTATATAGCGCCGCTTAGCGAACCCTCTGGAATGTGCCCGATGCGCACTGACCACGCCCCTTAAGCCATGCCCACTGAGCCCTTGTTTTTGTTGTTGGGGTCTTACCAGCTCCGCCCTTGATGTCTGCTTGACGTGGCCACACCCCTGACCTCGCGCTCCGCCCCCTTTTCGGGCCTTACCTCGTGGCATTTGGGCTGGTTTGAGCATCCTAATGCGAGGGGCAATGGGGTGCAGACTGGATGGGCGCAATGGGGCATGGGGCGCAGACTGGATGGTGTGCAATGGAGTCGATTGGAGGGAGGGCTGCAGAATGAACGGGGCCTACTCTTATTTATTTCTTTTACACAACGCAGGCATCACTATTGGAAATGGCCTTATCTCACATATACTAAGAAATAACTAACGTTCCAAGGTGACCTACGTGTTGCTCGTGGACTAACTATGGGGGCAAAACCTTTAAACTTTATTAATCAAATATGTACACTTTCTCAGACCTGCAACACTATATAATTGGGAGACCATGAGGCGGGAATACAAAAATAAGCAATCAGTCATGAACAAATAAACACCACTTAACCCTCTACTGAATAGGTGCCCATGAGTCAAACAAAGGAATGGGGACCTTGATTACCCAAGTGTCAAGGCCTCAGTGATACCACGGGAGATAATAGAGAGTGAAAGATATAACGGAAAATACCCTATCTGTACACTGTAGGACACAACTTGACCCCCTGATGGAGACATGAGCAGGCAAAGAAACAAGTCGTGTCACAGTCAAATCACAGACAAGAGTAGTAGATTCGGCATGGCTTGCTGGGTGGGCCATGGCGGAGACCGTCTCGGTTGGGACCGCAGCGTGGCTTTTCCCGCCAAAACCTGCACATGATGGCCTATCAGGTCGTTTTAAAGCACATAAAAGACAGATTACAAAGGTGAGAGCAATAAAAAGGCGTTCCCAGAGATGGCGTTTTTAGAAACAAACATTGGTGGAGGATAGGTAGCTGACATATCTCTGTCCATAAGATGACGCATCTGTACACAATTAAATTACCTCACACTTATTCAAAATACATTCAATATGGGAGATCTCTAACCTATCTTATGCAACCTTAGTCCCTAGAAGTCATTCCCACAACAACATTTTGCCCCAATCAACGACACTTTTCTGGATGTGATCACGCCCCCCCCCTCCCCCCTTTCTGTCCACCTTATCTCCAAGCTTTGTGTCACCTGGACATTTAGAAAGCCTATTCTTAACTCCACTATCACAACCATAAATGCAAATTATGTATAAAATAATACGATTGTCATGCCTGTCCGTCTGTCTGTCTGTCACAGAAAATATCACGAGATGACAGAATCTCACGAGATTGTGAATGAAACGTTGTTTCGGCGTTATTTAATTTTAACGTTGTAAAGTATTTATGCATCACGAAGAAGATAATGAATTTAGGATCATTTATTAACACAATTAGGGTACACACAATCACTTGAGAGTGGCAATTCCATAGAATTTCCATGGGCCATATCTCACGAGATTGTGAATTGGAAGTTGTTTCGACTGTGTTTTCACGCCTGGTGTACGTTGCCATAAGTTTGATGGAGACCAGTATTGTCCGAGAGATGGCATGGTCGAGAGTCTTATTTTCGGCAGATATTGTTGAAGTCTCATTTTACATTACATGGAATTTCCGCATAAGAATATGCAAATAAACTTATTTGAATGGTTCCCCATCTGATCCCGAATGAATGTCTCCATCTTCCCCACAACATAAATTAAATTAACAGGTATCTAGCTCCAAATTCTTCTCTGGATCCTTTATTAAATAACAGTAACATTTGCTAATCTCCAATCTTCTGTTATATTGTGTGATTCCAACGACCTATTAAAGATACCCGCTAACACTAGGCTTATCTGCTCCGCAACCTCCCTCAATACTCTTGGCTGCATATTATCCAATCCTGGAGCTTTATCTTCTCTTAACTTTCTCAGCTGCTTCCTTCGCTCCCACCTGTATCTCCTCCAAAAGGCCTTCCTCACACCCTTGACTGAAAGGACGACCCAAAACCAATTATCTTCTTTTTGATTCGTATATAAACATCATTAAAAGTAAATAATTACCTCAGCCAAATTTCAAACGACGTGGGTTTAATCTAGACATCAGAGAATTCCACATAGCTATTTTGGCGGTGTATAGGCTAACAGATCGCTGTCTCCATCGATCTTGCCAAGGTCGTAACACCTATCGGCTCAAAATCCTTTTAACTGTTAACTTGGTAGTTTTTACAATGAAGGAAACACGTATCGGGAGTACAAACTACATAGCGATTGTGAATGTGACAGCTCTGAGGCGTCTTTTGCTTCGCATCGCAGTGACGGCGAGCACCAACATGGCGGCTGTAAGATTAAAATCTGGCTTCAAGCCCCCTCACCACCCAAGCCTTCAACCAGACATATTAACACGCTCCTCCCCCTTCATTCTCATTCTTCAAAGCAAAGCGGTAAAAATTATTGTATCACCATTATATATTACTAGCAACGGTACCCGCCCTAAGGGCGGGGCTTCAATTGAGAGGCGCAAATGATTATTTAAACGATTTATATAAACATCCGTTAAATCATATCACACACAAATCATCAAAATTTAACCAGTATTTTTAGAATTTCAATAAAAGCCACATCACTGTTCAAATCGGTAAATATTATTCCATCCTGTTTCAAAATCATGATATCAACTGTACGGTTTTCTTTAGGAAAAAAAAATGGAATCAATTTGTACATCTTCTTCAGCTTAGAACTTCAGGATAGATGACATTGCTGATAAAAGTTCCTTTTCTCTCTTTGAAGTTCTTGGCAAACATTTTTATATTGTTGCTGCTGCCAACGCAACGCATGGCATTATTAAATACATTCATTCATTCATTGAAGCCCCACCCGTAGGGCGGGTACCGTTGCTCGTGCACATAACTTAAGTGAAGGAGTTAAATGTATCAGAAAAAACGAAACCAACTGTGATTTGGTGGAGGTTCAGGTTGAGAAGGGACAGTAGTTTACTTTTGTGTCTTCGGGGTGTTTTGGGTCTTCGGGTGCCTTTTTGGGTCTTCGGGTGTCTTTTTGGGTCTTCGGGTGTCTTTTTGGGTCTTCGGGTGTCTTTTTTGGTCTTCGGGTGTCTTTTTGGGTCTTCGGGTGTCTTTCTGGGTCTTCGGGTGTCTTTTTGGGTCTTCGGGTGTCTTTTTGGGTCTTCGGGTGTCTTTTTGGGTCTTCGCGTGTCTTTTTGGGTCTTCGCGTGTCTTTTTGGGTCTTCGGGTGTCTTTTTGGGTCTTCGGGTGTCTTTTTGGGTCTTCGGGTGTCTTTTTGGGTCTTTGGGTGTCTTTTTGGGTCTTCGGGTGTCTTTTTGGGTCTTTGGGTGTTTTGGGTCTTTGTGGTCTTTGGGGTCTTTTGGATCCTCTGGGCCTTAAAGGGTGTTTTGGGTCTTCAGGGTATTTTGGGTCTTCAGGGATCTTGGTGGTCTTAAGAGTCTTGGGGGATTTAAAGGGTCGTCAAAGGTCTGAGGGGTCTCAGCAGTCTAAACGTAATTAAGAGTTCACAGACTGTGTTTTGGATGTTAATTGTTTTTGAAGAAGACATTTTGGTCGCATATAACATAACCATATACATTTGCTCTGTTATAATAAGATTCACAAATAGGAAATGTTTATTCGGGACAATGAAAGGTATAAATTGATAAGGGGCTTTCAGATGATAGGAGATACAAGGTGGTGTTTTCAGCAATGGATAGCAAGAATCAAATGGAGGCGAGACAGGTAATCAAGGGGTTCAATGTTTTGGTTTGGATGGTGGTGAATGAAAGACAAGTTTGTTTTGTCTCTCTGTTAACAAGATTAAAGGAAAAGGCCTAGTACTTACAGGGAAATGGAAGGATCTCAAATGGAAAAAGGGCGAGGAGGTTAGCCGCAGGAATGATAAAGAATTGAAGGCTTTTTCGAGTAATGCAAATGGTGAAAAGAAAGGCAAGCAAGAGGCAGAGGATATAATTAATGGGAAGTACAAAAAAAGGAAAAGAGAGGGATGATAATGTAATAAAAGAGCACTGAACAAAGTAGAAAGTTTCAATACTAACATGAACAAATCAGACAGAATGGTGTGCTGAAGGATGGACTGATTTATAGGTGATGTACAAGTGAAACGTTTACGGTGTTTACGTTTACGGTTTAAGTGTACGGTGTGTACCCTGGTTAGAAGAATAGGTACACCGTATCCCTGCGTGTCGTAAGAGGTGACTAAGAGGGTTGGCGTCAGGAAGGGCATCCGGCCATAAAAACATTGCCTCAAAAAGAGAACCATGACAATCACAACTACATATGGGCAGGGTACAGCCCGAAGTGGAGATCGGTTTCTGAGGTTTGGGACATGGAATGTAGGGACAATGACAGGGATATCAGGAGAAGTGGTGGAAGTATTGATCAGAAGAAGAGTGGACATATGTTGTGTGCAAGAGAGGAGATGGAAGGGAAGTGGTGTGAGAATGGTGAAGGGTAGGCAGGGTCAGAAATACAAGTTTGTGTGGCAAGGGTGCCCGGAGGGCTTGAATGGTGTTGGTGTCCTGTTTTCTGAGGAGTTTGCAGACAGTGTGGTGAGTGTGACTCGAGTGAGTGATAGGTTGATGATGGTGAAAATGATGATTGGAAAGCTCTTGGTGAACGTCATCTTGGGATATGCTCCGCAGGTTGGTCGGAGCGATGAAGAGAAGGACAAGTTCTGGTGTGCGATAGAGAAGCTGATGGAAAACGTGAAAGATGAGGAAGTTGTTGTGGTAGGAGGAGACCTAAATGGACATGTGGGAAGGAGTATGGACGGTTTTGAGGGAGTTCATGGGGGTTACGGATATGGTGTGAGAAATGGAGAAGGTGAAAGGATTTTGGAGTTTGCTGATGGAGCTGATTTGTTGATTTGTAATACTCAGTTCCAGAAAGGGGTAATAATCTTGTTACATACACGTCAGGTGGGTCGACAACAACCGTTGACTACCTGATGGTGCGTAAGCGAGATAGGGGGCATCTCTGGGACACAAAGGTGATCCCGGGGGAGGAGGCTGTTTCACAGCACCACTTGGTTGTCTATGACATAAGGGTGAAAGGTGCGAGGAGAGCTCGGCGGGTGAAGTACCAACCGAGAATGAAGGTGTGGAGGTTGAAAGAGGTGACACTAAGGGAGGCATTAAAAGAGAGGCTGAGTAGGGTAGAGGAGGATGTGGTTGAGCTTGAACATGGTTGGATGTCAATGAAAGATAGTCTGTTGGGAGCCGTTGGTGAGGTATGTGGATGGACCAAAGGACCACCGAGGCACTCGGAAACATGGTGGTGGGATGATGAAGTTGGAAAGAGGCTGGACGAGAAGAGGAAGAAGTTCAAGGAGTGGCAGAAGGCAAAGGGTACGGGAGCAGAAAAAGCAGAGCATGAAAGTTATAAGGCAGCCAAGAAGGCTGCAAAGAAAGATGTAGCAAAGGCACAGGAGGCATGCAGGAAAATGTTCAGAGAACGCTTGGATTCGGAAGAGGGTCAGAGACGGTATTCAGGATTGCAAAGCAGATAGCGAAAGAGAGGTGTGATGTGATGGGGGTGAGTTGCTTGAAGGATGAAGTGGGACAAATCGTTGTGGACCCAGATGGAATTAAAGGAAAATGGAAAAGATATATGGAAATGCTGTTGAATACAGAGAAAGAATGGGATGGCAACATAGAGAGTAACCCAGTTTTAGGACCGGCAGAGAAGATAACTGAGAAGGAAGTTGAGGAAGCGATAAAAGCAATGAAGAGTAGAAAAGCGGGAGGGCCGACGGGAGTTGTGGGAGATATGTTGAAGGCAGCAGAAAGTTGGGGTGTGAAGAGAATGGCAGAGATCTGTAATCTGGTGGTGAAAGAAGGTCGCATTCCAGTGGATTGGGAACTGAGTACCCTCGTCCCTCTATACAAGGGGAAAGGTGACCCTCTGGAGTGTGGCTCGTACCGAGCGAAAAAGTAATTGGAGCATGGAATGAAGGTATTGGAAAGGGTGTTGGAGAGGAGGATAAGGAAGAAGGTGAAGATCGACGAAATGCAGTTTGGATTTATGCCAGGAAGAGGAACGACAGACGCGCTCTTTATTGTGAGGCAGTTGCAGGAGAAGTACATGGAGAAGAGGAAGAAGTTGTTTCTTGGGTTTGTCGATCTGGAGAAAGCATTCGATAGGGTTCCACGCGAAGTATTGACATGGGTATTGAGGAAGTTAGAAGTGGAGGAATGGTTGATCGGATTTGTGATGGCAATGTACAAAAGAGCGCACACAGCTGTAAGGACGAAGGACGGGAACAGTGGTGAGTTTTCGGTGAAGGTGGGAGTGCATCAGGGGTCGGTACTAAGTCCACTACTATTTGTAGCTGTGATGGAGGTGCTGGCTCAGAACGTAAAGGAGGGTTTACCGTGGGAGTTGTTGTATGCAGATGATCTGGTGTTGATTACGGAAAGTATGGATGGACTGAAGGAAAAGATGAACAAGTGGAAGGAATGTATGGAGACAAAAGGTCTGAAGGTGAATATAGGAAAGACGAAGGTGATGGCAAGTGGTAAAGCATGTGGTGAGGTGGAAAGAACTGGGAAGTGGCCATGTGCTGTGTGCAGGAAGGGTGTCGGAGTGAACTCCATTCAATGTACAATGTGCGACGAGTGGGTTCATCAAAAATGTAGTGGTCTGAGAGGGTCATTAACCAGTGTGGCAGCTACATTCAAATGTAAGGTGTGCACAGAGGGAGCTGCAGATGGAGGAAATGTTGAGTTGGATCTGGGAGACGGCGTGAAACTGGAAGGTGTGAAAACATTTTTGCTACCTCGGAGACATGCTGAATGGAGAAGGTGGATCAGACTCGGCAACGGTTGCTCGAGTGAGATGTGCATGGAAGAAGTTTCGGGAACTGATTGGCGTGCTGATGAGGAGGGGAGCGTCATTGAAGCTGAAGGGAAAGGTGTATGGTGCATGTGTGAGAAGTGTTATGATTTATGGGAGCGAGACATGGGTCATGAATGTAGAGCAGCAACGAAGGCTGGAAAGGGTGGAAATGCAAATGGCTCGGTGGATGTGCGGAGTATCATTGAGAGAGAGGAAGACAAATGAATTGCGAAAGATGATGGGAATAGAGCCTGTGATTGATGCTGTGAAGAGGAAAAGGTTGAGATGGTTTGGTCATGTGTTGAGGAAGGATGAAAGTGACTGGTTGAGAAGAGTGATGGAAATTAATGTAGAAGGAAGTAGAGGACGGGGAAGACCGAGAAAGACTTGGCTAAAGATGGTGGAAGAAGAAATGTGGGCAAGGGGGTTAACAAGGAGAGATGCAGAAAATAGGGCAAAATGGAGAAGATTGTCATGGGGACCGCAAGGCTAACCCCCGCTCTAGCAGGGAAAATGGCCTTAAAATGCATGTTGTTGTTGTTGATGTACAAGTGAAACATCATAGCCAGTGGAAGACAAAACAAGCTTCGACGGTTAAAAGATGTACGGGAGGAACAGGACAAGTCAATGATTTTTTTTTTGGGATACAAAGTCAAGGCTCGTGGAAGAGCTAGAACACAGAATGGGTAAAGATGCACAAAACAGAAGGAACTGTAGAGAAAGAGAATGGGGGAAACACAGTGCCGAGGGACGAAATAGATGGAGACAGACATACAAGGGATGCGGATAAGAATGAGGGCTACGGGTGAATACAGGGGGTACACAAGATGGATAAAGCTGCAAATTCTCATGAAGGAAAAACTCGAAATTTGAGGGTGAGGAGGGGGGTGGAGGGGTAGAAAGGTCATGGTTTTGGATTGGGGTTGATCTGAGATGGTGGTGAACAGTGGTCTTGAAGACCTGGAGGGAAGATTGAGATTAAAGAGAATCCTAGATTTTGAGAGTTTCACCAGAAAGGGGTTGTAGGTTGCCTGCCTGCTTTCTGCAGATACCTGGTTGAGAGGGGGAGGGAGAAAACGCAGAGGGGGTAGAAAGTTCAAGATCAGAAAGGAGGCGGTAGAAGACAAAGAGACCACCGACCTGTCTGTCTGCAAAGAACTCTTAAAAGATGAACAGCACAATTTGGAAACACACATTTAATGCGTTATTAAAATATCAACTCGACACTTGATCCATGACACTGCCTGCGGTTATTTCAGAATGAGCTGATTCGTCATACGGTCACGAATTGCTTAACCCCAATATGGAGCCTTCAAAAAATTATGTAACGTTATTTTTTAAAGTAATTTACATAACGTAACGATTGATTACGTAACATATCGCTTGATTACTGTACGTTATGACTTACCGTACATTCTGGGGGGCTTGAATAAACCTCACTATTATTCAACATTTGACTAGGTTTCACGGGGTCCCTCATCATGAATAAAACCCAAAAAAATCCAATGGAAATCTGACGCAACAAACCCAGGCAGTGTATAATCAGCAGAAGCCGGCAGGCCTAATGTGTTAGGTCCACCAGAAAATCAAGATGGCGACCATATCATTTCGTCTCTGTGCTATGCACTGAACTGAAAATATATAGAATGACCATTGCCATTCACACCACACAGGTGGAGATGTAGCTACCGGGCGCCATCTTGGTTGGCACTCGATGCTGGGCAATGGTGATTTCCGTCATGCGTTTGCATGTAATTCAGAGCTAAAAGCGATTGCGTTTTTTCACCTTTTGTGCGATCGTTTTTCAATAGGAAACCTATCACAGTTACTACAACACTTTCCTTTATCATTTTCCTTTTCACAAAAAAAAAATTCGAGAACAAATATTGTTAATTTGGGAGCATGAAGAACTCGGGACATTTTCATGAAACTTGCGAAGAGTCTGGCCGGATTATTTCACAATGATTTGTTTTTGGTCAAAATTGAAAACATGAATTTAGCTGTCCTTTTATTACATATAAAAATAATGCAAACTAAAGTGAAGAAATGTAATCAACTTTATTAAGTAGGCCCAAATGGTTGGCAGAGTGAGCAGCCGGGAGAATGTAGGCTACATGTCTGTGTGTACAACGTGTGTACATGTAATGTTTGTTTTTGTATGTCACATGATTTTGTCACAAACGAGATCCGCAAAGAGAGTCGGTCGAGTCGTGCTAACCAAGATGGCGACACGGCGGCTACACTTTTCACGGAGCATGAGCGTTCTATACATTTTCAATTCAGTGGTGCTATGGTGGGTGGAGTCCAGCGACAGTTGTGGGTGTGGTCCAGCAGCTGTCTGACCAATGGGTGCACATTTCAAAAATCAATCCCCAACATGATCCACAACAACAGCAATGACAACAGAAACACAAAGCTCTTGAAGATCTGTGACATGTCGCAGGTGAAAAGGTTGGTAACGTCTCCTTTTGTCTTGCATCCTGTTTTTCCTCTTTTAGCTTCAATCATTTCGATAACTTTGTCATCATCAACAGACTAACATCAACCAACCAGCAACACCAATCAACCAACATCTAACAACTATCGGGGACGCCTCTTTGTGGTGGTTTACCCCCCCCCCCCCCCCCAATGCAAGTCGGAGGCCAAATCTTCCCCATTCTCCCCTTCCCCATATATAGTCATAGTGCTGATCAGTCCCCATGGACCGGCCCTGTCTGTCTGTCTCTGTGCGTCTCTGTGCGTCTCTGTGCGTCTCTGTGCGTCTCTGTGCGTCTCTGTCCGTCTCTGTGCGTCTCTGTGCGTCTCTGTGCGTCTCTGTGCGTCTCTGTCTCTAACTCTATCATGTCCCTGACTTTGTGAAGGTGGGGTACACCATCCTGGATCTTTATGTCGCTCCTGCGAGATCGAATGGCTGTCTCCGTACCACGGGCTTGTTCGAGAGAACTGTTTGGGGCTATACAACAACAACAACAACAATCACCAACATCTAAAATCTAAATCATCCATCAACCATGCAACTGATGTCATTCAACAACATCATCATCATCAACCAACTTGCCCCTGTTTATCTTTGTTTATACAAGTATGCAAAGCTTCCGGATTCTTTCAGGTTATTATGAAATTTACTTCCATCTTTTACGAAATAAACAGGTTGTAGACGGGAGGCTCCAGACTTTAAAAAACAAGGTTCCATTAACTGCTATAGTTGTCCAGCAGACAAGGTTCAGGTATTTGTAGCAATTGCGACCATTAAGTGATCTTCATCCATGACTATGTGGACATCATGTGCTGGACACTAACTACTTTTCCAAAGTCTTACCATCAGCATGATCCCCTCCCTTCCTCTTGGTAAAGTACCGTACTTCATTACTTTCTATGCAGCCTGTGGCTGCTGGTTGCATCATTGCTGGGAGCGTGGCTGTGCCCACATGCCCTTGTTGCCAGTAAGCTGGTACTCATTTTTCCTACCTCGGAAGAATGAGGGGCTGACTGAACGCCCCACCCCCTGGTGTTACGTAACGACACGACAGGGGCTCAAACTCAAGACCCTAAGATCTTAAGTCAGCCACCTTGACCGTCAGGGCAAAACCAGGCTTTGGCAAAGTACTGATCAACTGGCGCAGTGATTAAGACCATTCAGTGGTGGAAACATCAGACCTCATCTTAGGCAGCGTTTGTAGTTGGTGATGCCTCCACTGTGAAATCCTATCTTTTACCTGTACCTGTCAAACTCCTACGCTTTTAAAGTTTTAACATTTATCGATGGTTTCAAAAAAGTTATTTTTTTTCAACTAACTATTGGCATGAGATCTTCGATGTTATAACATTCCTCCCCAGTCTCCCAGTCTCACACTCTCCCAGTCTCACACTCTCCCAGTCTCACACTCTCCCAGTCTCACACTCTCCCAGTCTCACACTCTCCCAGTCTCACACTCTCCCAGTCTCCCAGTCTCACACTCTCCCAGTCTCCCACTCTCCCAGTCTCACACTGTCCCAGTCTCACACTGTCCCAGTCTCACACTCTCCCAGTCTCACACTCTCCCAGTCTCACACTCTCCCAGTCTCACACTCTCCCAGTCTCACACTCTCACACTCTCCCAGTCTCACACTCTCCCAGTCTCACACTCTCCCAGTCTCACACTCTCCCAGTCTCACACTCTCCCAGTCTCACACTCTCCCACTCTCCCACTCTCCCAGTCTCCCAGTCTCCCAGTCTCACACTCTCCCAGTCTCACACTCTCCCAGTCTCCCACTCTCCCACTCTCCCAGTCTCACACTCTCCCACTCTCCCAGTCTCACACTGTCCCAGTCTCACACTCTCCCACTCTCACACTCTCCCACTCTCGCAGTCTCACACTCTCCCACTCTCACACTGTCCCAGTCTCACACTCTCCCAGTCTCACACTCTCCCACTCTCCCAGTCTCACACTCTCCCAGTCTCACGCTCTCCCAGTCTCACGCTCTCCCAGTCTCACGCTCTCCCACTATCCCACTCTCCCAGTCTCACACTCGCCCAGTCTCACACTCGCCCAGTCTCACACTCGCCCAGCCTCACACTGTCCCAGTCTCCCACTCTCCCAGCCTCACACTCTCCCAGTCTCCCACTCTCCCAGTCTCCCACTGTCCCAGTCTCACACTGTCCCAGTCTCACACTCTCCCACTCTCCCAGTCTCACACTCTCCCACTCTCCCAGTCTCACACTCTCCCAGTCTCACACTCTCCCACTCTCCCAGCCTCACACTCTCCCAGTCTCACACTCTCCCAGTCTCACACTCTCCCACTCTCACACTCTCCCAGTCTCACACTCTCACACTCTCACGCTCTCCCACTCTCCCACTCTCCCAGTCTCACACTCGCCCAGTCTCACACTCGCCCAGTCTCACACTCGCCCAGCCTCACACTGTCCCAGTCTCCCACTCTCCCAGCCTCAC
Source organism: Myxine glutinosa (assembly GCF_964187855.1). Lineage (NCBI taxonomy): Eukaryota > Metazoa > Chordata > Myxini > Myxiniformes > Myxinidae > Myxine > Myxine glutinosa. The sequence goes on from NC_136262.1 coordinate 155,858,152, forward strand.
ACTCTCCCAGTCTCCCACTCTCCCAGTTTCCCACTGTCCCAGTCTCACACTGTCCCAGTCTCACACTCTCCCACTCTCCCAGTCTCACACTCTCCCACTCTCCCAGTCTCACACTCTCCCAGTCTCACACTCTCCCACTCTCCCAGTCTCACACTCTCCCAGCCTCACACTCTCCCACTCTCCCAGTCTCCCACTCTCCCACTCTCCCAGTCGCCCACTATTGCCTGCACTTCAGAATGGTTTGAGCATGTCATTCCCATCAGCAGCTATTTCTCCCATCAGCAGCTTTATGTCGAAAAACGTAACACCGACTGTATCTCAGCAGTAAGCAAGGCCGGATGGAATGGAGATTACAGAGCACGTGTTGGACCCGCATCGGTTGAGCACTTCAGCAGAACGACCTATCGTATCCGGAATGGCGGACAAAGCAATCAAAACGTGACCCGGGTCAACGACATCTTCGGGAAATCCGAAATGAATTCGCCCTCGGCCCCTGCTTAACGCTGCGTGCGAACAATAAAAATAATCGCCATGTTAAATGTAGGCCTTCGGAGGGAAAGAGCATCCCACAGGCTGATTAAAGCCGCCCAGAGAAAATATGCTCCGTGCATAAGAATGTGCCTTAACGAGCGGCCATGTGAGTCCGACGCACTTTTGTTTGAGCTGAACGAAGCACTTTCCCTAAATGTAAGCGATAAGTCAGCTCTAGATGAGGAGCCATGCTAGATTTATGAAGCCGAGGTACATGTGTTTATTAGCGGCCGTTGTTTTTATTTTCCTTACGAAATCGGGGTCTTTGTTCCATTCATCTTTTTCATTCGTGTTTGCTTTTCGAGTTCCTAAAGCAGCACGAACGAACTGTCGTAATGGTCACTTTTGTACGTAGGCCTAGGCTTGTAGTGGAGCTGACTGACACACACACACCGACACAAAGAAACACTGAAGAGACAAACACTTAACACAGCCACTGAGCTTGGGGGACATGCCGTCACGACCGTCACTTCCCGGGATATTCTGGGTACCAGTGACGTCACAACAATGGCGCCGTTTTTCTGACCGTACTCAGCGGGGCATTTCCTCAAGAGGGATTTCCTCCTCCCCGTGGATGCCAACCGATGGGGATTGTCCGTGCTCTATACTTTTTAAGCAAGTCTTTGGTAGGCTATGATTTGAACCGGTCCAAACCGGATGGGTGTTTTTCACTCAACTGGACTACTGTCCAGTTGAGTTGGACTACCGTCCAGTTGAGTTCATCACATACTGAACCGTCCGTCGTCTGTCGTCGTCGTCCGTTAACTTTTCGACGTTAACACTCCAGCGTCCACAAATATCAACCGATTCTGATCAAACTTGACATGCAGCATCCTTACGCCAAGGACCAGGTTGGTATTACATTTCAGCCCTATCCGTTGAAAAATGGCTGACTTAGGCGACCATTTTGTTTTTCGTCATGAAAACGACGTGAACACTCTAGCGTCCACAAATATTAACAGATTTTGATCAAACTTAGAATGTTTAACCCTTACCACACGAGGTAGGTTGCTATTGCATTCCAACCCGATCCGTCACAAAATGGCCGCCATATTGTTTTCAGCTCCGAAACGACGTTAAGACTTTAACGTCCACAAATATTTATGGATTTTGATCAAACTTGGTGTGTGAAGTTGTCCAGTCAGTTCAGTTGAGTTCTGCTTCCCTGGAAGCTCTAGTTTAGGAGACGCTATCTCCATACTGGATGGCTGTTGGCTCCCGACGGGAGCTCCTCCACCTTTTGCTAGGTGTTGTTTTTGGTCCTGGCAGGTGTCACAGTCATCCTTCCCCACTAGCAAAGTCAGGTTGTCGGTTTAGTCACCGCACGCAGAAGAACTCCTTTCGAGTCTTGAGCATGTGGATGCTGAGGCGGTTTTCCTCGGTGAGAGGTCACAAACGTGGACATGTCCCTATCCCGACGCAGGACACTTGGATAGCTCATTCCTCCCAGCGAGCCGGTATTCCTTTTGCCGGCCTCGGAAGGACGACACCTGCCACCTGGTGCTATCTTAACAGCACGACAGGTGGCTCAAACTCAAGACCAGAAGGTCTTAACCAGCAACCTTAACCGTAAAGCCAACATCAAGCTACTTACACTAGGATTAACCTGAGTTAATAAAAGGCCTTACAAGTGGTCCACAGGGTTCACAGTAATCCCACCTTGCACAGGTGTAAAAAAAAATATCAATGCATTAAAACGACAATTTCACCGTTATTCATTGTCGTTATTATTGTTTGCTTCCGATGAACTATTGGGATCTGACTATCGTTTCGGTTCTTTTGACTCTACTGTTCCTCACTTTGTGGTGTACACTGCCCTCGTGCGGACGCACGCGAATTCGTCAAGGTGTGTTCTTCGTTTTAATCTTCAATAAATCCTCCCAGAATCTGGTTTTTTCACCTCATGTTGAATATTCCTCGCTGTGAACCGATGTCCTGGGTCGTTTCCTGGATGTACTAGGCTTCAATTTTAATTTCCTTTTGTCGTTCACAACCTCCATTCAACACGTAACTATGTCTGCCTGGGCTTGGGAGGATCTTAGAGGTACGCAGACTCACCTCTGAGCTGTCTAGCGTGGGTTTTTAGAATACATACCCAGCTATAAGCGTCCAGGTGTTCCGCAGGCAGCGTCATTCATCAATGTCTGTGCCGTCCTTTGGATGGAAGTGAAACCGGGTGTCCCGTCGATCAGCATTAATTGGCGGACTTTAAGGATCCCACGGTGTCCTTCGTGAAGAGCAGGTAAGCCATCGCCCCAGCTACTGCTGCGCAAGCAAAGGCAAACCACCCAGTATAACCCTTGCCAAGTAACTGCTTCAGCAGCACCGATGCCCTGCAACAGAGTATGATGCATCAGCATCTCTACCTGTGATTCATTCTTTGTGGAATAAAGGTTGGGGGGCTAACAGTTCAGTCTGCATCGCCGAGCTGGATTTTCATTGGCATTTTGGAAAAAGCAAGAACTTCAAAACCCAAGATGTATCTATGATATGTGAGGTCAGTGTGTATATTTTTCAAGGTGGGTTGGGAGGGCACCAGGGAGGTGACATTCGTGATAGTTTGGGTCCTTGCATTTATCTGGCACTCCATAACTCCATAAATTTATTTGGCTTGAGTCAGGATCGATACGGAAGCCTATGTTACAGGTAAACCCCATAGTGCAGAAGAGATAACACCTTGAACGGTGTCTGAGTAAGCTGGGAATGGACTGTGAAAGGTTGTAAAAACACTTTGGATGATAGCGAGAGCCACTTTTAAGATGTGTTATTCTGCAGCTTGTAGGCCATTTCTCACAAAACAAAACTTCAAAACAGCCATTAGAGCAGACATTGGGAAAGGCTCAGAAGTTACAAGGAATTACAGGCAGGTTGGTGGACTCTCAATTTTCTGTCAAACTCCGTTTTTTCAAACCATTGTAGAACAATAACACTTTTTATCTGCAGTCCTCCCCATTTTATTGGATGTTTATTTTAAGTATTGTATTGTAATACAATTATTACTGAACTGTTATTGTAGGTAAGCATAAGTATTATATTGGATGTTTATTTTAAAAGTGTATTGAAAGAGTATTGAAATTGAAATTGATTATTTATTTATTTATTTATTTATTTTTGTATACAAGATCGAGGCTCGTGTAAGAGCTAACATTAATGCCAAAAACAAACAAACAAAACAAAAAAAAACGGACACAAAACGAAATAAAGGGAGCGGGAGACAAGATGGGGAGAGAGGGGGCAGCACACAAGTAAAACATTTGAGAGCAGGGACATCGGGAGATCTGTGGGAAGGAGAGGGCTTGGGGGGAGGAGGTGTGGGAAGGGGGTTGGGAGGTGGGAGAGTCCACAAAAATGGAAAATTGCACTGTCAAACAAAACTCACAATCTTAGAATAAAATATTGTACAATCAATTTCCAATGATGACAAAACAATAGCAACGGGACAACAAAACCTCATGAACAAACTGTTAAAATTGCACACACAGAATAATTAAATAGACAACTACAGTAACAATTAGAGCGGCACTCAGTAGAGAGCATGTCTCCGCCAGGTGAACAGTTTACGTTTTTTGTATCCTAGAGTAGACCAGAAAATCACAATACAGAATCACATTTAATCAAAATCATCCGTCCACAACTTTTTGAGATATCCTGCTATGTATCGTTTTTGGCCCTATCTCCAAATGGTGAAGAATCACTTGAAAAATTCTAGTAGCCGGATCCGGATCCAGAGCTTCACCAAAATTGAATCGATTCTTCCTTGCCACACACATAACTTGTCTGTCCACCACGTTTCGTCCAAATCCGTCCATAACTTGTTGAGATATCCTGCTATGTTGGTTTTAGCCCTATCACTCAATGGTGAAGAATCACTTAAAAAATTTAATAATTCGCATATCCGAATCCATATTCAGATCTTCACCAAAATCGAGTCGATTCTTCCTTGTGACATACACAACCTGTCCACAAAGTTTCGTCCAAATCCGGCCATAACATTGTGAGATATCATGCTCCATATCGTTTTTGGCCCGATCACTCAATGGTGAAGAATCACTTTAAAAATTAAATAATTCTCATATCCGAATCCATATTCAGATCTTCACCAAAATCGAGTGGATTCTTCCTCGTCACATACACAACCTGTCCACAAAGTTTCGTCCAAATCCGGCCATAACATTGTGAGATATCATGCTCCATATCGTTTTTGGCCCGATCACTCAATGGTGAAGAATCACTTAAAAAATTAAATAATTATCATATCCGAATCCATATTCAGATCTTCACCAAAATCGAGTGGATTCTTCCTCGTCACATACACAACCTGTCCACAAAGTTTTTCGTCCAAACCCGTCCATAACTTTTTGAGATATCATGCTCCATATAGTTTTTGGCCCGATCACTCAATGGTGAAGATTCACTTTAAAAATTAAATAATTCTCATATCCGAATCCATATTCAGATCTTCACCAAAATCGAATCGAATTGTCCTCGTCAGACACCCAACTGGTCCACCAAGTTCCGTCCAAATCCGTCAACAACTTTTAGATATATCCTGCTGTGCATCGTTTTTGGCATGATCTCCCAACGGTGAAGAATCACTTTAAAAATTCTACTAGCCGGATCCGAATCCGGATCTTCAGCAAAATCTAAACATTTCGTCCTTGTGACATACGCTACATCCCTGCCAAATTTCGTCCGAATCCATCCACAACTTTTTGAGATATTTTGTTCTCAAACGGACAGACAAACGGACAGACAGGGGTGAAAACATAACATCCAGCCACCTTTGGTGGCGGAGGTAATTACTTAAGTCTCATTATAGTTTAATCAACCCAAAATGATTTCAGTTGCCTCAGAGAGTACAGCTTTTGTTATCCTTTGGTAACCAGCGATTTATTGTTCTCACCATGATGTACAATCGGTGATTATGCCCAAGTATTGTACTTATAGGAGTGAACAGTCATAGATGGGGGTAAATGAGGTTTGGATTTCCAAAAGTCCAAAAACAATCTGTTTAGTCCTTTGAGTATTCATCTTAAGGAAATTATCACTACACCATGTAACAAAATTGTGTATATTGTGTTTCTATAATCCAATTCACTATGTTTAACAAACTTGACAATTTTAAAGATACTGCAACGGTCAGTCGGTCCATAACGGTTGCCCGGTTAGAAACTGGCGAGTTCGTGTCAGAGGTCAGATGGGTCAACGGCTCTAGGTCGGATCACGATCTTTTAATCTCCGCTCCCATACCCACTCAAACCTCCTGAATTACCCAAGCTCTAAGCCAATAGGCGCTCACATGACTGATCTTAATCTTAGGCCGAGCGAACCAAGTCACGTGACGCGATATTTTGTACCACCAATCAATCTTTAACAGGATTTTATAAAGAACCACCGAAGCCACCACAACGAACACAATTGACTCAAAGGCCAAGTAAGATTCATAGTGTGTTGCTGGCACAACACCCAGAGGACCGACAACACCGCGAAGACCCAGAAGACCAAGAGGACCCAAATGACACTGAGGACCCTAAATAACCCTTGGACCCTAAATACCCCAAAAGACCCTGAGGACCCAAAGGGCCTAAAGGAACTAAAAGACCCCAAAGCCTAAAAAGACTGAAAAGACCCCGAAGACCTAATGGACCCCAAACACCCTAAATACCCTAAAGACCCTAAATACCCTGAAGACCCCAAATACCCCAAAGACCTAAAATACTGAAAAGACCCAATGGACACCAAAGACCCAAAATACCCCAAAGACCCTAAATACCCTGAAGACCCTAAATACCCTGAAGACCAAAAATACCCAAGATAACCAAAAGACCCCAAAGTCCCTTAAAGACCCCGAAGACCCAGAGGACCCAACAGACCCTGAAGACACAAAATACTCTAAAGACCCTTAAAGACACAAAATACCCCAAAGACCTAAAACACCCAAAAGACCCTGAAGACCCCGAAGACCTAAAAGACTGAAAAGACCCAATGGACCCCAAAGACCCAAAAGACCATGAAGACCCAAAATGCCCCAAAGACCCTTAAAGACCCCAAATACCCAAAGGACCCAAAAGACACTGAAGACCAAAAAGACCCCCAAAGACCCCGAAGATCCAAGAGACCCAAAATACCCCAAAGACCTAAAACACCTCAAAAACCTAAAATACCCCAAAGACCTAAAAGACTGAAAAGACCCAATGGACCCCAAAACCCAAAATACCCAGAAGACCCAAAAGACCATGAAGACCCAAAAGACCCCAAAGACCCTTAAAGACCACAAATACCCAAAATACCTAAAGGACCCCCAAAGACCCTTAAATACCTCGAAGACCCAAAAGATTGTGGTCGTGTGGGTTGTGGTCGTGCATATTGTTAGCTAGGGTGACTGTTGAAGGGGGATTGTAGGGGGAAGTGGAGTGGGGGAAGGGATGTGGGGTGGTCATGGGTATTGTTAGCTAGGGTGACGTTTGAAGGGGGATTGCGGGGGGAAGGTAGAGTGGGGTTGTTATGGGTATTGTTAGCTAGGGTGACGGTTGATAGGGGATTGTGAGGGGATGGTGAAAGGGGGTTGGGAGGGGGGGTGGGGTCGTGGGTATTGTCAGCTAAGGTGACGGTTGCTGGCGGAATATGAGGGGTGGTGGAGTGGGGTGAGGGATGTGGGGTGGTCATGGGTATTGTTTGCTAGGGTGACGTTTGAAGGGGGATTGTGGGGGGAAGGTGGAGTGGGGTTGCTATGGGTATTGTTAGCTAGGGTGACGGTTGATGGGGGATTGTGAGGGAATGTTGGAGAGGGGTGGGGGCGGGGGGGGGGTTGGGGTCATGCATATTGTTAGCTAGGGTGAAGGTTGAAGGGGGATTGTAGGGGGAAATGGAGTGGGGTGTGGGGTTATTAGAGATATTGTTAGGTAGGGTGATGCTTGATGGGGGATTGTGAGGGGGTGGTGGAGGGTAGGGGAAAGAGGGGTGTGGGGTGGTTGTGGGTATTGTTAGCCAGGGTGACGTTTGATGGTTTTTTTTTCAGGAAAATTGAGATGCCTCAAAAACCAAGGACACCGTAGTTGAATAGAAATCAGCAAGAGCAATATTACCAAAGGAAATCAGCAAGAAATCCAAGTCAAAGTGGTTGTGTCAGCAGAAAATATCCGATGGCAGAAAAATGTGTTGTTCGCTTGGAACAAGATCGCTCGTAGGGCGGGTACTCTGCTAGTAATCACAATAAAGACCCCTTAACTCACTAGTAGTTAAGCACCCACGAGTCAACGAATGATCGTTAGATTCCTTAATTATTTAGAACTTTAAGGTCTTCATTCTTGCGACAAGAGACAGAGAGACATGGGAAGGTCACACAAGAAGAGATATGTAGACAAACCTAGTGAGTCACCTCATGGAGGGGAAGATCCCTTGCAGGCCAAACGTAAAATCTTAAGCCAACACCAGGCATGGCTCTATCACTCAGTGGTGAAGAATCACTTTAAAAAAAAACTCTGGTATCTGAAACCGGATCCGGTTCTTCACCAGTATCGAATCGATTCGTCCTCGTCACACACCCAACCTGTGCACCAAGTTTAGTCCAAATCCGTACATCCCAAACAGTTTCACACAATCTGATTGGTCAATAACCGAATCTCCAATGTGAAAACTACGCACATCTGCTGGGATCTTCGAAAACATGAAATCATGACTGGCCATTTTGTAAGATTAAGTTTCATGTTGTTTTTGGATGACCATTTTTAAAGGCAGCCAATGTGCTACCGCATAGAACTGGTTTCTTCATTGTCACTAAGTTTGGCACAAAGTCGTGTCGTCAACATAAATAGGTGTGAGACTTCAGGGTTACCAGAGACAAAGTCATTTATCATGGCTAAGAAATCTACTGGACCAATTTTTGTGCCTTGTGGAAACTCAGCATTTGTTATTTCCCACGTGGAAACTTCCCCATTGTAGCGTACAGCCTGACTTCTATTGGATAAAAAAAAAAAATACAGATCCATGGGATAATGGATGGTCTAACACCAAGGTTAATTAATTGATCAACAACAATATGTTGGCTAACTAGCTCAACAACTTTAGAAAAATCAGTAACAACTAAAATTGAGAAATGTTGAGGTTTAGCCGTTCGCTTAAAAATATCACAAAGTATTTTAACTAAACAGGGGGTTGTAGACAGACCCTTAAGACAAACAAACTGTTAAATATCAATAAAATTTCTGATGTCTTAAGATATCCCATTTACAACACCCAAACGGCACTCAGTAGAGAGCAAACCTCAGCCTGGCTGGCCATATCACTCAATGGTGAAGAATCACTTAAAAAAATTATACTAGTTGGATCCGGATCCGGATCTTCACCAAAATTGAATCGATTCTTCCTTGTCACACACCCAAACTGTCCAACAAGTTTCGTCCAAATCCGTCCATAACTTTTTGAGATATCCTGCTATGTATCGTTTTTGGCCCAATCTCCCAATGGTGAATAATCACTTAAAAATTAAATAATTCTCATATCCGAATCCATATTCAGATCTTCACCAAAATTGAATTGATTCTTCCTTGTCACACACACAACCTGTCCACGAAGTTTCGTCTAAATCCATCCATGACTTTTTGTGATATCCTACTATGTATCGCTTTTGGCCCTATCTCCCAATGGTGAAGAATCGCTGAAAAAAATTCTAGTAGCCGGATCCGAATCTGGATCTTCACCAAAATCTAATCATTTTGTCGTTGTCACATACGCTACATCTCTGCCAAATTTCGTCCGAATCCGTCCACAACCTTTTGAGATATTTTGTTCACAAATAAACGGATAAACAAACGGAGAAACAAACAGACAGACAGGGGTGAAAACATAACCTCCATCCACCTTTGGTGGCGGAGTTAAAAAATCCTCAAAAACTTTGGAAAGTAAGCACGTGAGTGGAATTAGATGAAAATTATCAAAATTAGGTGTTAGAGACTTGGGAACCTGTATAACATAAGCAGATTTCTAAATATCAGGTAATCAGGTAAATATCAGGTAACCTTCAAAAAGTGAGCAATTGAATATTTCAGTGAGAGGGAAACACAACTTGGATGCAGATTCTTAATAATTCTGATGCACCATAACCTGTCGGTGCCTGTCTGATGTCGGTGCTGCCAAAGCAGTTTCCTGGCAAAGTCTATGCTGGCTGGTTTGCCATTGCCTTCCCAACAGTATATAGACCGATCCGGCAGAGGGTTCAATGGACGGGTGCCCTCTATAGACGCCGCCATAGTTGGGAGGCGTCTGCCTCATTCGGCTTGCTCTCCAGTGTTCAGATTACATGCAGTTACCGGTCTCAGTTCACTTTGCCGAAAGAATAGCGATACAAAATATATTTGTTTGTTAGATTCATCGGAGAAGATGGAATCGTGGACGATACGACCGGTCCACCAAGCTATACGACCGGTGAGGAGCCGGTGTGGTGGCCCGCGCGGAGGGACGGAGGCCCAGTCGGGTCTGCCAGACGAGTTGAGACCCGAGTGATCAAGGAACTTGGGGCTCGGCAGCGGCCACTCGGGGCCTAGCCGTAGTTGCCAGAGGTGGCCGGCCAGGGCAGAGGTGGACTCTGAGGGAAGAATCCATGCGGGGCGGCTGTGGTACAGCCGCCAAGACCTGGCCATATGGAGGAGTCGATGAAAGGACGGGCACCTCGTCGCGTCGGTCAGAGTCGTCGTTATCGTAGTGGTCGAGAAACTCGGGGCTAAGGCGGAAGGGGGCTCGGCATGGCGTAGCATAGGGTACGTGGTTGCGAACAAAATAGGTTTGGTGCAGGTGGAAGTGGAAACCGGGTACCCCCAGGTGCCTTCAGCGCGGCATGGCCGTGCGCCTTCGGCGCCCAGGGATATCGCCGAAAACGGGGTTTGTATCGTGTGCCTTCAGGTGCCAGGTGTCCACGACCGCGCCACACGTATCGAGAAACACTTGAGAACGATCATCACTGACACTTTTCATGTACGATCGCGATGATAGTTGTGCTGGCGCAGACAGCTGGAGTTAAGTTTGGATCGGGACGCCCCCCAGTAATGGCGGACGCAAGAGCGCCGCCTATCGGCGAGGAGGCCCGATCGTCCTTATCGGATCGGTCTATAGGGCAGGAATTTTTAAGTTTGTTCATGCTGCTGGCGATAGCTCGCCCTCTCTTGGCAAAGGACATGGTGGTGTAGCGGCTACCGCTGGGTTTTCACAATCGCCTTGCACCTATCAAGGACGCGGAGCGATCACCATGCCGGGCTCGTCCAGGACGCCCGGGCAGGCCCGCGCTCAACTTGCCAGGCCTCGGTCGGGACGCCCGGGCATGCCCGGGCAGGCTCGCCCTCAACTTGCCAGGCCGCAGCCAGGACGCTGGGCCACGCCCCCTCTCGCCTTTCCTGGGCAAACGCTCCGGGATAATATGTATATATATTGCTGCCCGATAAACGGGCTTTTCAGAGTGCCTGAGTGTTTGGTTTGATTAAAGCAACTCGGATGAATTCCAGCTTTTTGTCGCGTCCATTCTTCCGATCGACGTGGGAGCCCCAGCTCCTTCATTGGTGACCTACCGACATGGACACGGCAGTCGCCCTTAAACTGCCTACCTTCTGGGAGGCTCACGCGGCGGTTTGGTTCGCACAGGCTGATTCCCTGTTCGCCCTGCGAGGCATCACGGCCGACGACACCCGCTTCCACCATGTGGTAACAGCGCTCGGTTCGGCCACCGCGGCCCGCGCCCTGAGCCTCCTCGAGAGCCCGCCAGCCGCTGACAAATACGGCGCGATTAAGAAGCTTCTCCTCGACGCTTTCGCCCTCCCATCGGCGGAACGCGCACGGCGCCTGCTCGACCTGCCCGAGCTCGGCGAGCCCTTCCGAGCGAATGGACTACATGCTTTCACTGCTCGGCGAGCACTCTCCGGCATTCCTGTTCCGGGAGCTGTTCCTCCGTCAGCTGCCTAACCCGGTACGCCTCGCCCTGGCAAGCACGACGATCACAGATCCCCGGGCCCTTGCCAGAGAAGCCGACAAGATCTCCGCCGCAGGACAGCGCATCGCAGCGGCGACATGGGACCCACCGCCGTCCGACGCAACACCCATGGCGCCCGAGCACCCGGCACGGTCGACGACCGAACTGCCGACGCAATTGGCGGCTGCTACACCGAGCCGACCACCTCCAGCACGATGACCGGGGCCTCCACCTGACCAAGCATGGTGTTACTATCATGCCAGGTTCGGACAGAAGGCCCGGACATGCCGACCCCCGTGCACCTTCGGCAGGCCGGGAAACGGCCGGGCCGGCGTTCATTACCAGCCATGAGCGCCGGCCACACGGGCAACTTACTGTTCATCACGGATAAAGCGTCCGGACGGCGCTTCCTGTGCGACACCGGCGCCCAACTGAGCGTCATACCCACCTCTGACCAGGACAGGCAATCCGCGGTTTGCGGCCCCTCCTTGGTTGCGGCCAACGGATCGACCATCAGCACCTTCGGCCCGCGCAACGTCACCCTCTGCTTCGGCGGCCAACGCTTTGCTTGGACGTTTGTAACCGCAAACGTGCCCATGGCTCTGCTAGGCGCCGACTTCCTCTGCGCACACGGACTGCTGGTGGACGTCCAACGGCGTCGTTTAATCAATGCCGAAACCTTCAGCTCCCTGGTATGCACATTGAGCAGTTCCGCGCCGACCGAGCTGGCATGCGCCATCCCGGCGGCGAACGAGTTTGCTCGCCTGCTCACGGAGTTCCCGGCCCTCACGCGGCCGACGTTTTCGGCTGTCGCAGTACGGCATGGGATCGAGCACCACATACCAACCACGGGCCCGCCGGTCTACGCCAGGGCCCGCCGCCTCGACCCAGCCAAGCTCGCCGTGGCGAAGGCCGAATTCGACGCGTTGGAGCACCTCGGCATCGTGCGGTGCTCCGATAGCGCGTGGGCCTCGCCACTGCACATCGTGCCAAAGCCGGGGGGTGGATGGCGCCCATGTGGCGACTACCGCCATCTCAATGACGCTACCACCCCCGACAGGTACCCGATCCCGCATATCCAAGACTTCTCCGCCCGTCTGGCGGGACGGGTCATTTTTTCGAAAATTGATCTCATACGGGGATATCACCAGGTACCTGTCAGGGCGGCCGACGTCCCTAAAACGGCAGTCATCACGCCGTTCGGCTTATTCGAATTCTTGCAGATGCCGTTTGGTCTCAAGAACGCGGCTCAGGCGTTCCAGCGCTTGATGGACAGCGTGCTGCGTGACCTGCCGTTCCTTTTCGTTTACCTGGACGACATCCTCGTCGCCAGCACATCCCGGGCCGAGCACCTCCTCCACCTCCGAACACTGTTCGGGCGCCTCAGCGAGCACGGCCTCATCGTCAACCCGGCCAAATGCCACTTCGGCACGACGGCCGTTGATTTTTTGGGCCACCACATCACCAAGAACGGGGCCGTGCCGCTGCCAACCAAGGTCGAGGCCATCACCACGTTCCCGCGTCCCCGCACCATAAAGGCCCTGCAGGAATTCTTGGGAATGGTGAATTTTTATCACCGCTTCGTGCCCCGCGCTGCTCAACTCATGCGGCCTCTCTACGAAGCCCTCCGGGGCAAGCCGGCCAAGCACGACATCGCCTGGTCCGCAGCAATGGATGCGGCCTTCCAAAGCTCAAAGCAGGCCCTCGCCGACGCAACACTGCTCGCTCACCCGGTGCTCAACGCTCCCATCGCCCTCACCGCGGATGCCTCCGACTACGCGGTGGGCGCCGTACATGAGCAATGGGTGAACGGGGTTTGGCAGCCACTCGCTTTTTTCAGCCGGCAGCTCCGGCCGAACGAGCTCAAATACAGCACGTTTGACCGGGAGGTCCTCGGTCTACACCTGGCCGTCCGCCATTTCCGCCACCTCCTGGAGGGCCGACCTTTCACGGCGTTCGTCGACCACAAGCCGTTGGTTTACGCCATGGCCAAGGTCACGGAGCCGTGGTCGGCCCGCCAACAGCGCCACCTCTCCGCCGTGTCGGAGTTTACCACGGACATCCGGCACGTCGCCGGCAAAAACAACGCCGTGGCCGACTGTCTTTCCCGGGCCAGCGCGAACGCGGTCCACCTGGGCGTGGACTTTGCGCTTATGGCGGCGGACCAAACCACCGACACCACGGTGCAAGCCCTCCGGGCGGCGGACACGGGCCTCCGCCTGGCCGACATCCCCTTCGCGGACACTGTCCTGCTCTGCGACGTCTCCCAAGGCCAGCCTCGCCCCATCGTGCCTGTCACCTGGCAACGCCGCATCTTCGCCTCCCTCCACGGCCTTTCCCACCCGGGCCGGAAAGCTTCCCAGAAGCTGGTGTCGGCGCGATTCGTCTGGCACGGCCTTCGTCGGGACGTCCGCGATTGGACCAGCACCTGCATGGCCTGCCAACGGGCCAAGGTCCACCGACACACCCAGGCCCCGCTGGCACCTTTCACCGTGCCCGAACGACGTTTCGACCACGTCAACGTGGATCTGGTGGGCCCCCTCCCCCCGTCACGGGGGTTCACACACCTGCTCACCATGGTGGACAGGACCACCAGGTGGCCGGAGGCCGTTCCCCTCGTCTCCACCACCACCGCCGACGTGGCGCAGGCTTTCATCGCCACCTGGGTCGCCCGCTTCGGCGCACCGGCGGACATCTCGTCAGACCGCGGACCACAGTTCACCTCCGAGCTGTGGGGCGCGGTCGCCCGCAACCTGGGGGTCAAGCTCCACCGTACTACGGCCTACCACCCCCAAGCAAACGGGTTGTGCGAGCGATTCCACCGCTCCATGAAGGCCGCGCTCATGGCCGGCCTTCAAGACGGCGGTTGGGCTGACCGGCTGCCGTGGGTCCTTTTGGGCCTCCGCACGGCCCCCAAGGAGGACCTCCAGGCATCCACCGCCGAGCTTGGCTACGGCCAGGCGCTACGCGTCCCGGGCGAATTCATGCCCGACGCTACCAGTCCCTGGTCCGCAGCTCACCAGCGCTCGGACCTCCAGGAGGCCACCCGACGGTTTGCCCCCGTGCCAACATCCCACCACGGTGACCCCCAGTCCTACGTCCCCCCAGCACTTCGCACAGCGGAGTATGTTTTTGTGCGTCACGACGCACATCGGGGGCCACTCCGGCCGCCGTACGACGGGCCCTTCCGGGTGCTGCGACAGGACGACAAGTCGTTCGTCATCGACATCGGCGGCAGGTCGGACCGGATTGCGGTGGACCGCCTCAAGCCGGCGCACGTGGACGTCGACCACCCACCACGGGTGGCCCTTCCGCCACGGCGAGGCCGCCCCCCGTCCACGGTGCCCCCCACTCGACCGCCCACCACCACACCGGACCCCCTCCCACGACCTGCCAGGGGTCGCTTCGGCCGGGTCATCAGGACCCCCCTCAAATTGACCCTGCCGGTGCAAGTCGATTCTGGGGGGACGTGTGTAGCGGCTACCACTGGGTTTTCACAATCGCCTTGCACCTATCAAGGACGCGGAGCGATCACCATGCCGGGCTCGTCCAGGACGCCCGGGCAGGCTCGCCCTCAACTTGCCAGGCCGCAGCCAGGACGCTGGGCCACGCCCCCTCTCGCCTTTCCTGGGCAAACGCTCCGGGATAATATGTATATATATTGCTGCCCGATAAACGGGCTTTTCAGAGTGCCTGAGTGTTTGGTTTGATTAAAGCAACTCGGATGAATTCCAGCTTTTTGTCGCGTCCATTCTTCCGATCGACGTGGGAGCCCCAGCTCCTTCAGTGGGATCTTTAACGTCCACCAACCAATGGCAGTAAATGAGATTCCCAGTTTAACATTGTTATGGAAGTACAGCTCATGATGATTGATGATGTTATGTTATGTTATGTTGTGATGTTATGGAAGTACAGTTCATGATGATGGACTGATGACGCATTCCTGTGACGTATGTATAATAAAGTAGTTCCATCACGGCTGCTCACTGAACGGGTGTGTCTCGATCATTCCCGGGCTTTTGGCTACTGTTACATGGTGGCAGCGGTGTTACTCGGCGATTGTTAAATCGGTCGAATTGCAGTGAAGTCTGCAGTTATCGTTTTGGAAATCGTTCTGGGCAATGGCGAATTTTAATCCACTGGAAAACTTCGACTTTTCATAGCCTGCTGGATGGCCCTGCTGGAAACGATGGCCCCGCACTGGTACTTAGGTACGGTATGGTTCGCTTGGCAATGGAAAAACGAAAAAACGGATTTTGGTTACACTACAGTACGGTACAGTACCACGGTGGAAAAGCGCTATAAGTCATCCTGGGACTGGGAGCCCTCCTTTATAATACGAGGTGCAATAGAGTCAGGTCCGCCACTCTTAATAATATTCAGTTTCTTGAAAAAAAACCTGTGGAGACACTGAAGATGGTGGAGCAGCTGACTGAGATCCGAGTTGCAGAATGTCCTGGACCACAATGATGAAACGTTAATTAATTTAACTAGTGTGGTACCCGTGCTACGCACGGGAGGGAGGCCAGAAGCAAACAGACTTTGCAGAAATGGCGAATGCTAAAGCACGAAACCAATAAATTCCACATCCCTGTAGCACCTTCAGTCGCACGTCAGACATGGACAGCAAGTTCGTGAAGGACTTCCATGAAAAATGTACCTGTTCGCAAACAAACGGGTGCGTTCACGTATAGAAACATCGATCGTGGGTCCGTGGTGAATCTGCATATGGCGATCCGCGAATTTCACGTTTAGAAAGTAGAAACCATCACGGCATTTCGTCATTCACTTGAACTCGACATCTCTTTTTTCATTTGAAACAGCAGAACTCCAATCACAAATGAAATAGCATTAATATAAAAAATAAACTTTTAACAACATTCGTGACATAAACAAATATTTAAATCCTGATGTGAAGTTCCGTACGGTTGGGTGAATACAATTACGAATTCAAAATCGTAATTGTATTCACTCAATTCCAATCATCAATTGATAATTTAACAAAATACTGTTTTAAATGACGGTTGTATTGGGATATTATCAAAGCAGCTCATTGCAGTAATCTGTCCACTTCCAGATTTGCTGCAGGTTCATAATTCTCATCAAAATCTAAACAGTATTTGTAGAATTTCAATAAAAGCCACATCACTGTTCATATCGGTAAATATTATTCCAGTGTTTGGAAAAACTGGAAAATTGGAAAAATTGGAAAATTGGAAAAACAATGTAGCCTATTTTACTCCAGCGGGTCCCAGGATTACCCACCCAAAATATCGTTGCGATCGGTTCAGCCGTTTTTGCAGTACCTGGGAACGGACGGACGGACGGACAGACGGACATTTGGTGAATTATAGTAAGATTGGAATAATTTGTCAGTGACAACCCTGATAAAGTGAAACTTTTTTTCCTGATATGTCCATTATTTTTGTTTTTTAAAGATGCCACTGAGGAGGATTGAGTTTTTAAAAAAATTAATTTCCCAACATTGGAGTCATACAAAAGACGCTTAAATAGCATGCATTACTAGTTTAGTTATTTTTTTGCGCAACAGTCGCCATAAAATGATTTACTCCTGGAAAAAGTAGTGATTTTAATCAATTAAATGAAAAACCTGTCTGCCTCCACCAGGCAATGTCTGTTTGTGTGCGTTTGGGGGGAGGGGTGTGGGTGGGGGTAGGGGGGATGTGTGTGTGTGTGTGTGTGTGTGTGTGTGTGTATGTGTGTGTGTGTGTGTGTGTGTGTGTGTGTGTGTGTGTGTGTCGGGGTTGTATCCAAGGGGGTTGTGTCAAAGCATGTCCAATGAAAGTGGTGTTGTATCAAAAGTGGGGTTGTATCAAAAGTGGGGTTGTATCAAAAGTGGGTGCGAGTAAACCGGTCATCACTGCCAGCAGTTTTAAAGTGGCAGTTCTAGTTATTATTATTACTACTAGCAGAGTACCCGCCCGATGGGTGACCCTATGGGCGATCTTGTTTCAAGCGTACAACACATTTTCTGCCATCTCTTATTGGAGGATATTTTCTGCTGATACAACTGATTTGACTTGGATTTCTTGATGATTTCCTTTGGTAATATTGCTGGCTCTCTGGTCAACTTAGGTGTCCTTGGTTTTTGAGGCATCTCAATTTTCATTAAAAAACATCAACCGTCATCCGAGCTAACAATACCCACGACCAACCCACACTCACCTCTTCCCCCCTGCCCCACTCAACCATCTCCTCAAAATCCCCCTTCAACTGTCACCCAAGCTAACAATACCCACCACAACCCTCAAACCTGCGAGTCCGACTCAAAATTCGTTCAGAAATGGCAAAAAAGGTGTATACAGTACAATATATTTTGAATTAGATGTACGGATAACGGAAATGTGTGTGTAGTCTGTCATATGAATATGTGAGCTGGGGGCGTGGCCTATGCGAAGGAGCGCGGGGGCTGGCAGGCCGGGTGAGAGATATGAGGCCGAGTGACGTGGCTTCCTGTGCTGTTCATTAAACTGGTCATCTCCTAAGTTGAGACTTGGATTCATCTTATTACATGGTGGCAGCGAAAGGCGAACCTACGAACCCGATTGGAACCCCATCTAGGGATTCGTAGCAAAGCTCACAATGGCGGACGCACCCATGATGCCGCACATGGATTGGACCAGCGCCAACCTCGGTGAAGCCTTCGAGCTATTCAGAAAGCGTACCTAGTTGTATTTTTCTGTGAAGGACGTAGCAGGTGACAAACAAGTCGACCACATTCTCCTGCTATCAGGTGAGGAAGGCCTGCGACGCTACAGTTCGTGGGGCCTTGAGAACGCCGATGGCACAAGGCCTAACACCGTGACGCCAGCGATTGTTTGGCAGCGTTTTGAAGCTGAGCTGAAACCCCAGGCAAATTACCGTGTGGCTCGTTTCTGTTTATAGCGATTTAAGCAGGACGAAGATGAAACTATGGACAATTTCATCTCCAGATGTCGCCAGCAAGTGAGCAAATGCAAGTTCAAGACCCCCAAGGCGGACGAGCGCATAATAGAACAGCTCATTGCAGGGACACGGTATCAGGAGCTACAGAAAGAGCTCCTCACGAAGGATGACTCTCTCACGCTGGACCAAGCCCTGGAAATAAGTCGGGCACATGAGGCCTCTGTCACTCACATGCAGCAGTTTACCCAGACCCAACAGGCAACCAATTTTGTCCACAACATTGGGTACCACCCAAAAGAGTGCCGTTTCTGTGGAAGACAGCATCCACCCCAGCCCCGAAACCGATGCCCAGCATGGGGCTCAACCTGTGAGGCATGCGGAAAGCAAAACCACTGGAAGGCCGTCTGTCTCTCAAGAGCGAGGCAAGAACAAGGCCGGCAGACAACCCGCCCAGACACCAGAGGGCACAAATCCTTCGCCCAAAAGCCCATCCACACCCTGGGGAGAGATGAAGACCCCGACGGGGACTGCGACACGTTGAGTTTCACCACCATCACAACCCACAGCCAGACCATGGATTCCCGGTGAGAGATTTTCACGGACTTGGCCATTTCACTACCTGACCGAGCTGGTGTTCACTCCCTGAGAGTCAAGGTCGATACTGGGGCAGAGGGCAATACCTTGCCCCTTCGGATATACAGACAAATGTATCCCCAAAATGTCGACTCCTCTGGGCTGCCGCTACCTGGTCGTATTCAGCAGAAATCCCAGACAATACTAACGGCCTAAAATGGCTCGCAAATTCGGCAATTTGGCACCCTTGTCATCCCCTGCAAGAAAAGGAATACCCAGTGGGTCAATGCAGAGTTCTTCATAGTCAAGGCCGCTGGCCCCGCAATCCTCGGCCTGCCCACTTGTAGGGACCTTGAACTCCTCACCCTGCCCTGCTCGGTGAAGGAGAACTGCACGGGTGACAAGCCAGTTAACACGTTGGACGACCTGCTGAGCACGTATCCAGACCAATTTGACAACATTGGAAACTTCCCAGGCCAGTATCGCATCGTGGTAGACCCCAATGTGCCCCCTGTAATACACGCACCACGTCGATGCCCCATCCAGATGATAGACGAAGTAAGGTCAGAACTGGACATAATGCTGAGACAGGGTATCATACAGAAGGTCGACGAGCCTACAGACTGGGTCAGTAGCCTCACTTACGTGCGGAAAGCAAACGGCAAACCTAGGCTCTGCCTGGACCCGAAGGACTTGAGCCATGCCATCAAGAGGTGCCACCACCATACTACCATGCTTGAAGAGCTGACGCACAAGTTTGCAGGCTCAATGGTTTTCTCCAAGCTGGATGCCAAAAATGGGTACTGGTCAATCAAGCTCGATCCTCCCTCCCAGTTGCTCACAACCTTCAACTTGCCATATGGCCGTTACTGCTTCCGGCAAATGCCGTTTGGACTGGTGATGTCCCAGGACGTGTTCCAAGCCAAGATGGACCAACTTCTTGAGTCATGCCCAGGTGTCATCGGCATTGCTGATGATGTTGCCGTTTACGGCAAAACGGAGCGAGAACACGACCAAAACCTTCACCACCTCTTGAAAACAGCTGCCAGATTCGGCCTGCAGTTCAACAGCGACAAGTGCAGCATCGAAAGGCCACAGATTCATTTTTTTGGTCTCATCTTTGACCAACAAGGTTCCCACCCAGACCCAGGAAAAGTGGACGCAATCCAGAGCTTACCAGACCCGAAAAACCTCTGTGAACTTTGCAAGGCACTTGGTATCATTAAGTACATGAGCCCCTTTATACCAAAGCTGTCTGACCTAACAGCCCCCCTTCGGGAACTGGTGAAATCAGAGCAACTAGAATGGACAGCCAGCCACAGCCAGGCTTTACAAAAGGTCAAGGACGCCATCTGCCAGGAGACCTGCCTAACCTACTTTGACCCACACAAATCCACAATACTACAGGTCGATGCCTCCACAAAAGGCCTTGGGGCTTGCCTAATGCAAGATAACAAGCCCATCGCCTTCGCGTCAAAGACCCTTTCCGAGGTGGAGCAACGGTATGCCAACATTCAGCGTGAGATGCTAGCCGTCGTGTTCGGATGCGAATGCTTCCACACTTACCTATACAGTCGGCCCTTCGTTGTCGAGAGTGACCACAAGCCCCTGGAAATGATCAGCTTGAAAAACCTCACTGCTGCCCCACCCCAACTACAACGGATGCTACTGCGGCTTCAGGGGTATGACACACGCATCAAGTATAAAGCTGGCAAAGACATGCTCCTAGCCGATGGACTGTCTCGCTTGCTGGCACCAACGCAAGCGCCAACTATCCAGCTTGACATGAAAGTGGAGCACCTCCAATTCAGCCACCAGAAGATGCAACAAGTGCAGCAAGCCACAGATGCGGATGCCCTCCTAACCACGCTCAGGAGAGTCATCATGACTGGATGGCCGGAAAGGCAGCAGGATCTGCCCAGTGAACTGAGGCCATACTGGAATTATCGTGATGAACTGAGTGTTGAAGATGGTGTCATGTGGAAGGGGGGCTGGCTCCTTATCCCTGCCAGTTTACAACATGAAACCCTCAGGAAGCTACATGAGGGCCACCTCGGTATCCTCAAAGCCCAGCTCAGGGTACGCAATTGCGTGTTCTGGCCCAAGGTGAACGAGGACATTGAAAACTGGATTGGCTCCTGCCACATCTGCAGACCCATCAGCGTCGGCAGTCCCAGGAACCAATGATCCCACACGAGATCCTGACCAGGCCATGGCAAACACTGGCTGCAGACTTATTCCACCTGGATGGACATGACTACCTCCTGCTTGCAGATGTGTACTCCAGGTTTCCCATTGTTCGAAAACTTCCAACAGGGAAACGAGTAACGACGTAATTGGTATTCTGCGGCTGGTATTTTCAGAGCCAGAGACTCTCATGAGCGACGATGGAGGCCATTTTAGCAGCCGCGTTTAAAAAAATATTTGGTGACGACTGGAGCTTCAACCTACGTACTTTAAGCCCACACTACCCGCAATCAAACGGCTTCATAGAACGCCAAGTGCAAACCATAAAGAACACACTACACAAAACAAAGCTCTCTGGTGCTGACCCACACATGGCCCTCCTCATTTTGAGGACCACGCCTATCGACAGCCACCTCGCATCACCTGCTGAGCTACTGAATCAGAGGAAAATGAAATCCAACCTGCCTACCAAGGTGCCAAACGTAGCACCAAATCGGGACGCAACCCTAGAGGCACTTGAATGTCGGCAAGCATCCCAAAAAGAATACTTTGACTGCCGGGCTGGCCCCGATCTTGGGCCACTTCAACCGGGCCAACGAGTTTGGGTTCTCGAGGAGGCTGGGCGGTCCCACCCTTGGGAACCAGCAATTGTGTCCACCACCCGCTCTGAGCCAAGGTCGTACGAAGTCGTCACGGAAACAGGAAACATCCTGAGGCGGAATCGCCGCCACATCCGACACGCTCAACAGACCCAGCCCAGGCGGCCGGAGTCCGAGATGTTCCAGAATTCCCTCGACGATACCGATGTAGACCGTGCCATTGCCAAGGGACAACTGGGTGCTGACGAGGAGCCACCATCATCTCCACATACCCAAGCGCCTATCACACCACCAGCATCCCAAACTTGATCTGGTCGCACGGTCAGACGGCCTGTCAGGCTGGATATTTGATTCCTAGTGGTCTAGATAATGTAAATATGTGGGTGGATAGCCATCCTGAACTGCATTGCAATTCACCTGGTAATACTGTGATTTTCTTTTTTGTTTTGTTTCTCTCTCTCCTTATGTTTCCAGCCCATTTGATGCTCTGTTTGAACTTGTCTATTATTATTTTTTATTTTTTTTGGAGAAAGGGGGATGTCATATGAATATGTGAGCTGGGGGCGTGGCCTATGCGAAGGAGCGCGGGGGCTGGGAGGCCGGATGAGAGATACGAGGCCGAGTGACGTGGCTTGCTGTGCTGTTCATTAAACTGGTCATCTCCTAAGTTGAGACTTGGATTCTGCTGATACAACTGATTTGACTTGGATTTGTTGATGATTTCCTTTGGTAATATTGCTGACTCTCTGGTCAACTTCGGTGTCCTTGGTTTTTGAGGCATCTCAATTTTCCATAAAAAAACATCAACCGTCATCCGAGCTAACAAATACCCACGACCAACCCACACTCACCTCTTCCCCCCTGCCTCACTCAACCATCTCCTCATAATCCCCCTTCAACTGTCACCCAAGCTAACAATACCCACCACAACCCTCAAACCTGCGAGTCCGACTCAAAATTCGTTCAGAAATGGCAAAAAAGGTGTATACAGTACAATATATTTTGAATTAGATGTATGGATAACGGAAATGTGTGTGTAGACCACACACCTAATGGTGGAGAGTAGTGGATGTATTAATTTTTAATCGGTTTTATTACCAACACCTGCTCGTACCTGTTACCGTTATACTTATATAATGTAATGGGAGCGCACGAGCGCATGACAACGCTGCGACCTCGCTCGCAGTTGAGCAGCACTTTTCGTGGGAACAGATGCGCCATGGTATGTTAGGGGGTAGGGGGTGAGGAGTAGGGGGTGAGGAGTAGGGGGTAGGGGGTGAGGAGTAGGGGGTAGGGGGTGAGGAGTAGGGGGTGAGTAGGGGGTGAGGAGTAGGGGGTAGGGGGTGAGGAGTAGGGGGTAAGGGGTGAGGAGTAGGGGGTGAGGGGTAGGGGGTGAGGGGTAGGGGGTGAGGAGTAGGGGGTAGGGGGTGAGGAGTAGGGGGTAAGGGGTGAGGAGTAGAGGGTGAGGGGTGAGGAGTAGGGGGTTAGGGGTGAGGGGGTGAGGGGTAGGGGGTAAGGAGTAGGGGGTAGGGGGTGAGGAGTAAGGGGTGAGGAGTAGGGGGTAGGGGGTGAGGAGTAGGGGGTAAGGGGTGAGGGGTGAGGAGTAGGGGGTAAGGGGTGGGGGTAGGGGGTAAGGGGTAGGGGGTAAGGTCTAGCTCTTCCTCACCCGGTGTGTGTTCAGTTACAAAGCAGCTAGCTAGCGCTTACCAAGCGGGTCGTTCCATATCGACGGTTTTGAATGGAGTGCTTGCTCGAGTGTCTAATCCACGAAACTTGGTAACTGAACACACACCTGATGTGTGTGTGTGTATATATATATTTTTTCTTTTCAATACCTGGTATGCAAGCAGGTAGTCAATTGATGTGCTGTATTAATATGCAAGTTTGGTCCATGTCGGTTGTGCGGAAATTTTGAACGGCGTCGGCGTCTGACGTCAGCACGTATTGGTCCCGACGTACGGTGTGCATGCAGCTGGTGGTTGATTCGTGCAGTAGTTTAACAATTTTTTGTTGTTGTTCTATGTTCACATTTTTTAAAAAATTATTTTTATATATTTTATTCTTGTTTATAAGTCTCAAAGTCGTGTAGTTATTTTATTTAGATAGGTTTGTGTGTGTGTATCGCAAATCCCGGTGGGAATGTTTCTGGATTTTTAGGAGATTAAAGGTGTTTGCGTTGCCTCGTCTGAGTTCAAATTATTACCTGAAATTTGTGTGATGGGATGGATTTGAGAGCGTGTGAGTGAAATTTGTGTGATGGGATGGATTTGAGAGCGTGTGAGCGGTGTATTGTCGTTGTGGTGTATTGATGTTTTAAGATTAGGTGAATCGATAGTTACGAATTGAGTGCTTGAGATGTTGGCGTGGTTTGAACGGCGCGTGACTAATGTAATTTTCCCGCCGAAATGCAGCCATTTTTGTCTCTAACGGCCGCGAGGTAAAACGTGGTTCTGGTTCTGGGCGTATTCGTTTGAGGGCCTTGAAGTTGAAGGGGGAAAACATGCATCAGGTAAGCTGATCAATTCGGATATGCGCGTTTTCGTGCTATCTTCTCTTCTCTCTAGAACACCTGAGGCGAATATGAATATCTGTTACCTGCCGACTGTTTGCTTGAGCTTTTCTTTGATAGTTTAGCGATTAAAATAACTGATTAAGTCTAAGAAGTATGTCGAGTTGGGATGTTGCCACGAGGGTTTTTATTAATTTGGCGCCATTTCCGCTACGTCTGTAATTATTTATTTATTCTGCGACATCTGCGATGTGTGCGACACTTGCAGGTAACGGAGCGACAGTCTTGTAGCTTTGATTTGTCGTACCTTCGGTGAATCTAAAATGGTACCCTCCCCTCCTCCCTCACCCTCCCCCTCCCCCTCCCTCTTCCCCTCCCTCCCCCTTCCCCTTCCCCTCCCTCCCCCTCCCCCTCCCTTCCCTCCCCCCTCCCCTCCCCAAGGGTTGAGTGGTAGGGGGGGGTTGAAGGGTTGAGTGGTAGGGGGGGGGGGTTGAAGGGTTGAGTGGTAGGGGGGGGGGGTTGAAGGGTTGAGTGGTAGGGGGGGGGGTTGAAGGGTTGAGTGGTAGGGGGGGGGGGTTGAAGGGTTGAGTGGTAGGGGGGGTGGGTTGAAGGGTTGAGTGGTAGGGGGGGGGGGGTTGAAGGGTTGAGTGGTAGGGGGGGGGGTTGAAGGGTTGAGTGGTAGGGGGGGTGGGTTGAAGGGTTGAGTGGTAGGGGGGGGGCTGAAGGGTTGAGTGGTAGGGGGGGGGCTGAAGGGTTGAGTGGTAGGGGGGGGGCTGAAGGGGTGAGTGGTCGGGGAGGGGCTGAAGGGTTGAGTGGTCGGGGAGGGGCTGAAGGGTTGAGTGGTCGGGGAAGGGTTGAGTGGTCGGGGAGGGGCTGAAGGGTTGAGTGGTCGGGGAGGGGCTGAAGGGTTGAGTGGTCGGGGAGGGGCTGAAGGGTTGAGTGGTCGGGGAGGGGCTGAAGGGTTGAGTGGTCGGGGAGGGGCTGAAGGGTTGAGTGGTCGGGGAGGGGCGGAAGGATTGAGTGGTCGAGGGGGGGGGGGTGAAAAGGGGGGAAAGGTAGTTTCTACCCCCCAAAATAGGTTGTTTTTTTTGTTGTTTAAATTCTTATTGCGTTCAGTATGATTCTACATGCTGCCCTGTCTTCTGGCAACCATTGGAATTGGTTTAAAATATCTTTAGTCGGTGTAGTATACTGCTTTATTTTACCAGGTGAGTGCCTAGGGGTATTGCCCCTATTTTTAAATCCTAACTTTGGCCAACAGGATGGCAGTGTGAGCATGGGTTGTGCAGAAGCAGCCATGGGGTGTGCAGAAGCCGCACTTTACGAGCCTGAAGGTGCAAGCTCCGGGGAAGGCGAGTCCCTCCGGAGTGAATGCCGAACACCATATTCAGCTGCGAGTCCGGGTGTGTTCCAGCACATGTACGAGCTGTTTGAGAATCAATTGGGACAGGCTCCCTCATGCTCCACTCCCATGCAGCCGGACGGGGTGGATGGCAGAGGTAAGAGTGCCCTCAACGTGGGTTGGTCAACTGGTTACCTCCACCACCAAAGTTGGATGGTGGTTGTTTTCTTTCATCCCTGTTTGTCTGAGCGTGTATTCTCATGAAGTTGTGGACAGATTGTGACAAAACCTGGTGGACAGGTTGGGTGTGTGAGGAGGAAGAATTGATTCAATTTCGGTGAAGATCCGGATCTGCTCGCTAAGTGAAAAGTGGGGTTAAGCAATCGTGTGCGTGTGCATTTTAAGGGGGTTCATCGGAAACAGTTCAATGGAGGAAGTTGAAACTTTACCTCATGTACCATGGCCGTTTGATACAACGCATATTGAGCATATATTGAACAGTGCCAAATTAGAATAGTCATTGCTTCCGCCTTTATTATGCTTGGCTGGTGGAAAACGGCAAATTGTGCCGACTTTTTAATGATCCCCCGATTTACACTAGCGATATATTCTGGCATTTTCATCATCCTTGGTAGTTGTGAAAAAACACAAACGAGAATAAAAGCTACTTTGTGAACAGTTATGAATGAACTCGAAAACAGAATTCAAATTTATAATTTGTACACATTTACCTCAAGCGTGGATAGATGCCATTATAAATTGCTAAGACTGCACGGGTAAGTATTCCTATAAATATCATTTAGTTTTTAGATGGAATCGAGGTTAGAAATGCGGAAGTTTAAAATCCGTTTGTTGAGAACGGTTTGCTCATCCCTTCGGGTGGATGGGTATGTGAAGAGTGTGCTGTAAATAAAACCTGATGTGGTGTTAAAAACAAATGCATGTTCCATGAAAAAGAAAAACCTTCGATTCAAAACATTTACATTGCTTGAATGCCAGGAAATCCCAGGATGGTACTCTGAGATACCTGTCCCTTATAGGAGTAATGCCCCCTTCCTCCTCTGGTGGGGTTAAGTGAATCACATGCCACGTGTTTAGGGCAACCTTGCAAGTTATCTCCACAGCTGACTTGTAATACCCTCTGCCCTAGCACCTGGTGGCGATATACATTAAAGTTGATGCCAAACACCTACCTAACCTTGTTAGCTCACCTGTAACGAAGTTCAGGGGAGTTTATGTGATGGCGCTCTGGTGGCTGACCTCGGAAGAATTCTGCATGGTGGGGTGGGCAAAAATGTCTCCCAGTCGATGTTCGAGACTGGTCGACAGTTATAAGAAACGCCTACTTGAGGTTGTTTCTGCCAAAGGGGGCAATACCACCTATTAGAGCCAAGGGTGTACTTACTTTTTCCACATGCGAAATTTGCATTGATGTTTATTTAAATTATACAATGGACTACAAAATCTAAATGTTTCATGATATTTGTTATATCACCTTTATCTATCAATATTGTTGAAATGAAGATCAAATAGCTATGTTGAAATATGTTGAAAAAGTCAAAACTTTACATGGGGTGTACTTACCTTTTCACGTGACTGTATATATATATGTATACATATATATTTTGTTGCGGATCCCTGCGCCGGCCTTTTCCCCTTACCAAGGGGGGATTAGTCCCCTTGTCTTTGACTAGCCGACGGAACCTGGGACCGATGACGTCCTTCCCGGACAGCGCGAAATAGGGTCGTAGGACTAATCACTAATACCGAATTACTCGCGCTGACCGGAAACGAGGAAATAAGCCCCGCCCGAATCACGGGTGTTAGTGGATACGCCGAGCGGTAGCGAACCCGTGACCCGAGCCGTTATCAATGACGAACCCGATCCAAGCGGTGATTAATCGTCTCACGCTTACCCAATGGAGGAAATCATGGAAACGGTCGAATTTGGAAGAAAAGGAATAACAATGTTTATTTACACTTTGTACAATATTCAGCGGAAGAAAACAGTGCAGCCTTAAACAGCCTTAACTTATCCCAAGACAAATGGGCCCGTTCACTCTCAGACACACTCACATGGGGTTTGCAGTTGACCAGGTCAGCACGTCCAGGAATGGCGTCCAGGCAGCTCGCTCTCCGGTCCCCAACTCGCACCGCGAAGTAGATGAGCAGACTGCAGGAGCTCTCCACGTGTCGTTGGCGCGCGCACGGGATTATTACAGGGCGAACGGTAGGCTTGCTTTGGCGGTTACACTTGCGGCTGCGGCCGCGTACGTAATAAGCGAATAGTTCAATATGCGCTTCTCAATCAAGGGCTCTCGACACTGTCGTGTGCACGCCGGTCCTCTGAGTTCTCCTCACACGAGTGCTCCGAATCAGGGCTTGGCTTCAGTCCTCTCTACAGTTCTCTCTCAACTCGAGCGCCTGCCTCTCCCTTCTCATAACTGAGGTGGGGGCCTCGCGCCAAGGGTTTTATTGCCACGCCCTTGGAACCCTCTGGAACTTACTAGACACGCCTTGCCACGCCCTCAGCCCTGGTTGAGCCCTTACCGTCATCGCCTTCTGATGCGCTGCTTGACGAGGCCACACCTCGACCCTCGCGCTCCTCCCTCTTCTTAGGCCTACCTCGTGGTCCCCGACTAGTTTCGAGCAAAACCAAGGGCAGCGAACGCTGCTGGCAGCCAAAGTGTAACAAACTTGAGGGATGCCAAATGGGGTGCGGGATCGATTATGCCCATGATGTAATTGAAGGGTGGCCGCAAAATGAAAGGACCTAAGCTCATTTCTTTACACAACGCAGCTGTTACTAGGGAAATGGCCTACTCTTACACATGCAACAACACAACAACAGGCATTTTAAGGCCATTTTCCCTGCAAGAGCGGGGGTTAGCCTTGCAGTCCCCATGACAATGTTCTCCATTTTGCCCTATTTTCTGCATCTCCCCTTGTTTAACCCCCTTGCCCACATTTCTTCTTCGACCATCTTTAGCCAAGTCTTTCTCGGTCTTCCCCGTCCTCTACTTCCTTCTACATTCATTTCCATCACTCTTTTCAACCAGTCACTTTCATCCTTCCTCAACACATGACCAAACCAGCTCAACCTGTTTCTCTTCACAGCATCAATCACAGGCTCTATTCCCATCATCTTTCGCAATTCATCATTTGTCTTCCTCTCTCTCAACGATACTCCACACATCCACCGAACCATTCGCATTTCCACCCTTTCCAGCCTTCGTTGCTGCTCTTCGTTCATTACCCATGTCTCACTCCCATAAATCATAACACTTCTCACACATGCAGCATACACCTTTCCCTTCAGCTTCAATGACACTCCCCTCCTCGTCAGCACGCCACTCAGTTCCCGAAACTTCTTCCATGCACATCTCACTCGAGCAACCGTTGCAGAGTCTGATCCACCTTCTCAATTCAGCATGTCTCCAAGGTAACAAAATGTTTTCACACCTTCCAGCTTCATGCCATCTCCAAGATCCAACTCAACATTTCCTCCTTCTGCAGCTCCCTCTGTGCACACCTTACACTTGAATGTAGCTGCCACACTGGTTAATGACCCTCTCAAACCACTACATTTTTGATGAACCCACTCAGCGCACATTGTACATTGAATGGAATTCACTCCGACACCCTTCCTGCACACAGCACACGGCCACTTCCCAGTTCCTACTCTTACACATACTATGACATAACTAATTCCAAGTGGGCCTCCGTGTTGCTTGTGGACTAACTATGGGGGACAAACCTTTAACCTTTAATGATGTCATATGTACAATCTCAAAACCGCAACAATATATATAACAAAGTTTTTGTTTGTTTATAAGCATGCGCTAATCTCCTGAACGGTGAAAGATAGGAGGAAACCTCTAACAAAAAATGTCGGGACGGCTCCCGGGAAGGTTATCGGCTCGGTGGTGAGGCTGGTCGAGGCTGCTTCGGCCGGGCTGGGCCCATTTCGCAATGAAAAGCTGAACTGAATTGTAGTAGTCAATCTTCTACGGCCACGAGTATAAGCTGAATTATAGTAGTAAATTCATTCAAAAAGAACTAAAAATGTCGGGACGGGCCCCGGGAAGGTTATAGGCTCGGTGGCGAGGCTGGTCGAGGCCGCTTCGGCTGGGCTGGGCCCATTTCACAATTAAAAGCTGAGCTGAATTGTAGTAGTCAAGCTTCTACGGCCGCGAGTAAAAGCTGAATTATAGTGGTAAATTCATTCATTATAATAGTATTGTTGTGCATATGAGAATGTTTTTTTAATTTATTGTTGTGTAATGAATTGTTGTAAAATGTCACCCTCCTTCCTGCATTTGTTGTTGTATAAAGGTCAAAGGGCGTTCCCGTAGTTAATTCCATAAAGCATACACGAAGGACACCATATATCCCTGTTCAGTAGTTATATCCTTATTATGTGTATTAGTGCAAGGCTGTGTCTCCCATTAATTTAAATACTCCATTGCACCAAGTGAAATAAGAGTAGATCCCCTTTCATTCACATGCCCCTTCCAACAATTGCCAACTGTTCCCTCCGCGACTCCATTCGCCACGAGGTCGGCTTCGAGAAGAAGGGAGAGGAGCTGCCGACTCCTGGGCGTGCCCGCCCATCGTCATCAAGGGCGGAGCCAGAGCCGTGCCGACCAATCAGGGCCGAGGCGAGCTGACCGATGGGCGTGTCCTGGACACCAGCGGCTTGATCGCCTGAGGCGCTATATAGAGCGCGCGCGAAAGCAAGAGAGGAAGTTGTTGTTTGACTGAGCAAGAGAGGAAGAGTTGGATTAAAGAGTTGGACTAAGCAAGAGGAAGTTTTTGGACTGGGTTGGACTAAGAAAGAGAGAGGAGAGAAGGGGCGAAGCGAAGCAAAGAGAGAAAGAGTCCTGGAGTTTGTGAGAGAGGGAGAGAGGACCCGTCACGCCAGACCCCCCACCAGCAGCCTGGCTCCACCAAGCAGCTCCGACCCGTTACCCCGCGCACACGACAGGATCGGTGGCATCGGCGGCCGTCGAGGTCCAGCCCGACGTCCCGTGCGGGATCAAGCTTCAGCCAGCTCCGTGCCTTCCTCCCCCTCCAGCCACCCACCTCCTGTCATTCCTGCCTGCAATTTCCTCATTAGTGTACGTGAGTTTGTTCTGTTTGTCTTGTCCCTGGGTATTAATTAAGCCTGTTGAGATAAGCTAGCGATTTTCACTGTGTCTCTGATTTCTTCTGTATTTTATTTTATTATCCTTCCTTCTCCTTGGTTTCTTTGATTGTGTAAATAGTAGGAAGAAATTCAGTCGCATTTCAAACCTTTTTTTTTGTCTCCTTCTTCACATCCGTGTCGCCTTTGTCTTTTCCCTATTGAATATCTGAGGCGCGATTTTGGCCAACGTTCAGGAATCGGGTTAGTCGGGGTAACTGTTCGGGCGCGGCGGCCATCCGCTCGGCCAATCCAGTAACATCCTAGCCGCGTCCGTAACAGTATATATATATATATAATATATACAGTATATATATAATTTTTTATTTTTTTTAAATTAATAAACTGTTGCCACAAATTTTGTGTTTATATTGATAGTATCATGAACACCTTTTGATGTGATATATTTAACCAGTTTTTAAAAATATGACCAAGTAATAGTTGAGATGTTGATTCTAGAAGGGGACGAGTAATGTTTTCACTTTTACCTGTGCAGAAAGATCAACCGTTACATTTCTCGACACAGAAGCCAGTAATGATTAGTTTGTAGATTTATTTTTGCTTTTGCGAATGTTCTCAGAATATATAAATGAGAGAGAGAAGAGCCTGTCATCACTTTTGCTGTGACTTTGAAATGAGCTGAAGTTTTGAGTTCACCTTCCGGCCGATTTGGACATATATCGAGTATAGAACCTCAGTAGACCATGTAGTAGTCTGAGCAGTGGCTATTTCATCAGTGAAACTATGAATTTGGCTTTCAAGTTGTCATTCTCAATTTTGCAAAAGTTTGCCCAGCTCATCCCTCTCTCCCTTCCTTAGGGTGAAGCTTACCTTGATTTTGATTTTTTTTTTGTTTGTTTGTTTTTTCTAATTCTGGTACTTGTAGTAAAGCACGTTTGTATATTCTGCTCTTGTGCAGCACTTGGGCAGTTGGTTTACCCTGGTTTGTCTGAGCTGTGTCCCAATGATATGAGCTTTCCACTGCTCAGTTCTTTGACCAATGCGCTTCCAGACTTCCAGCGACCTGACCCACCTCACATCTTTCGCAATAACCATCAGAATTTGTCATTGGCCCGGCCATTCACTGGAATGATTCCGTCACAGCATGGTATGGAACAACCTTGCATATCTCTTGCATTTATCTTTATCCATTAGAGCATGGAGATTAAGGAATCGTGTGCAAGAAAATGTTTAATCTTACCAGGCCATTTCCTTGTTAATCTCTGCTAATTCCCACACCCCAACCGATGCTCTAATCATTAAAATTATTTGCCACCATCTATATATTTAAAAAGATGTGGTTGGTGCAAAAACAGAATTTTATGGTAATTGATTTTCACCGTGTTTTTGACAGATTTTGGCCTTGGTACACTTGGGCTATCAGCAATTGGAAGCTCTAACCATAGCTTCCCTGGTCTTTCTGCTATGGCCATGAACAGGGCAGTTTCGATGAAGCGAGGAATGTCACATCGGGACTCTTCATTGCTGGCTTGTCGCAGCGGCGCAATTTCTGATCGAGGTTTTGGTTCTGGTTCTGCCTCTTTTTCCAACTGTGGTACTCGGGGCTCATGCTCTTCCAGCCCCGCAGACTCTGACATCAGCACCGGATCGGAAATGCTTGACCTTGTAAGTTGACGTTGAATTGGTAGTTACGTTTGCACTTGTACATATTTTCAGCACTTTGTTCTTTCATTTCCTGGTCCAGGATCCATATGCTGAAGTGGAAAATGTTTTGTCGATATGGTTTCTACTTTCACAAAATGAAATTTCCTCTAAAGGCAATAGTGTATTGCGAGATTGAATAACGAAAGTGTTCATCTTGGACGCTTCTGTAAAGTGAATACTTTGTGGAGGAAAATATCTCCATGTCTGCTCATTATCCAGTCTGGTCTGCAGATCTCGCCGTTCTACGTTCCTTTCTCCATGCCTGGAAACCTGGGTCCCCATCGTATGTTCAGCTGCTTGCAGGATGATGAACGTGGATTGGAAGGAGCTGATGTTGGGCTGTCAGACTTACGACGAGACTGGCCGTCCCCTCCTGGTCCTCTGGATAGTCTATGGCGTGGGTGGCCTGGGCAATTCCATATGAGGGATGTGTACAACATTGAGCAGCAAGCTCAACTGCACAGGCAGGCTGCAGGTACTGTGGGGAATTTTGGGGTGGTTTTATTACTTTAAAATGTTTATAATGCAAAATTGTGGTGCCATAAGCTAGTCTGCAAATGAGGATCGGTTGAGATGCAATTTTACCTTGCTTTAAAAAAAAATTCAGTAGCTTATCTTATCAAAATGGAGTAGACTGAAGTCGATTGGCGAGCCACCGCAAATCCCCACACTTCCCACCTAAAATATATTTGAAAGATGACAAAGCTCCACCAGGAATGACCCAATATCAATTTTTTAGTTCAGACATTTCCTTGTTTTGGCCCCTGTGCTGTGTCCCAAGTTCCTCTGCCTTGATTACCCTGCTCTCGCGAAGCGAATGGTCTGCATTTTTAAAAACCATTTACTCGGCAACTGTTGGTTCGATTGACACGAAATTTTACCATAGTGGCACATCCGCCTGTATAATTTTATTCATAATTATGACGTCATCGGTCACATGGTACAGACGTCATCTTGGAAAAACGTTGCACCTCTATCTCAAACAGCTCAGTGGAAAAACATTGAAACGAGGCTCATTGTCAAGTACTCTCTATGGGGAACAATATGTTGTCATCGGTGCCTTCATTATGACGTCATAATTCGACAAGTATAACGCTTGATCTGATCAGCATGAATTTTTTTTTCTCCATGATAGTCCGATGAAGTGTGTGTCCCTGTGTGTGTGTGTCCCTG
>NC_136262.1:155896775-156020871 GCF_964187855.1 Myxine glutinosa
TGTGTCCGTCCCTGTGTGTGTGTGTGTGTCCGTCCCTGTGTGTGTGTGTGTCCGTCCCTGTGTGTGTGTGTGTGTGTCCGTCCCTGTGTGTGTGTGTGTGTGTCCGTCCCTGTGTGTGTGTGTGTGTGTCCGTCCCTGTGTGTGTGTGTGTGTCCGTCCCTGTGTGTGTGTGTGTGTCCGTCCCTGTGTGTGTGTGTGTGTCCGTCCCTGTGTGTGTGTGTGTGTCCGTCCCTGTGTGTGTGTGTGTGTCCGTCCCTGTGTGTGTGTGTGTGTCCGTCCCTGTGTGTGTGTGTGTGTGTGTGTCCGTCCCTGTGTGTGTGTGTGTGTGTGTCCGTCCCTGTGTGTGTGTGTGTGTGTGTGTCCGTCCCTGTGTGTGTGTGTGTGTGTGTGTGTCCGTCCCTGTGTGTGTGTGTGTGTGTGTGTGTGTGTGTGTCCGTCCCTGTGTGTGTGTGTGTGTGTGTGTGTCCGTCCCTGTGTGTGTGTGTGTGTGTGTCGTGTCCGTGTGTGTGTCGTGTCTCGTGTCCGTGTGTGTCTCGTGTCCGTGTGTGTCTCGTGTCCGTGTGTGTCTCGTGTCCGTGTGTGTCTCGTGTCCGTGTGTGTCTCGTGTCCGTGTGTGTCTCGTGTCCGTGTGTGTCTCGTGTCCGTGTGTGTCTCGTGTGTGTCTCTGTCTGTGTCCGTGTGTGTTTCATAATTAACGTCGTAGGTCACGTGGTACAGACGCCACTGTGGAAAAACCGAAAAACATTGCACCTCTATCTCCGAAACCACTAAATGGGGGGGGGGGGGGGGGGGGGGGAAAAAAAAAAAAATTTAAACATTGCTCATTGTAAAGATCTCAATATGGGGAATAAGTGTTAACATTGACGTCATTGGTGCCTTATGATGTCATTCGACAGGGACAACACTTGGTCTGATCAGTTTGAAATTTATTGAGCGTGATCTACGTAAAAAATTATAATAGAGAATATAAATTTATGATGTCATCGCTCATGTGGTCTGGCAGCCATATTGGATCAAATATAAAAATCCCTTCAAAAACAGAAGTTTGCTGGCACGAAGTTAACTGCAGGTTAAGTATTCTATGAATACTGTCTAGTTTCTAGTTGATCCTTGTTTTACCCTGATTCCCACTGTGCACTTGCATGAAATGGTCCAAAAATTGAGCTTCACAAATTTTTACATCAAAAATAAAATTTGCAGTTTTAGCTCGGTATACTTAAACATGCAAGAGCATTGCTGCAGATGAGGATGATGGGTTGGTTTCAATTGCATGTGTGTGGGTCTCGAGTGCACAAAGGTTTGCACAGATTGAGGACAAAAAACCCCCACAACCTGCTATTAAACAAAAGTCCAATCGACACTCAATTACTGCAGATTACCCGTTATGTTATGCCTAAGTGGATGAGTGTCACTGCTTGTATTGTGTTAAAATGACTGAATGCAGTGTTGTTGCTCTCTAATCGATATTGGTTACAAAGCATCTGACATTTACTTTGCCTTTAATGCGACTGATTTGCATTTAAACACCACTTCAGTTGCTATTGAATTCCTTCAAGGCATTCATTCACATTCACTATTGAAAGTTGAAATCTGGATTCTTGTTTTGCCTTCCCTGCCAGCTTTGACAGGTAAGCAATATTACATGCTCCTGTGATAAAATGTTCCAGGTGCTTGTGCCTGTATTGCATGCCTACTGCTGGTATACTTGTTTCATGTATCATGCATGTGAGATTGACCAAAATATAACAATCCTGTTGATTGAGAGCATGAGCTAATATTGTGGATTTATTGACAAAAAGGCTTTGTGATTGAGAATGATGCATTACGTTGTAAACAACTTCCAAATACAGCTATGTTTGAAGGCAGAGGTTGGGAACTTTTGGGAAATCTTGAATTTCATTGGGATTTTCCTGAGTTTTCAGCCTATGTTTATCTCCACAAAGCGTTTGATTCGGTGAATCGGGATGCCTTCTGGAGGATTCTTCGTCTTCGTGGGGTGCCAACAACGCTTGGATCATGATCAATCTCATCTCTGAACTATACTCTGGTACTGAGAGTGCTGTGAGGTGTGGTGGCTCCATCTCTGACTTATTTCCAGTTGTTGCTAGAGTTTGACAAGGGTGTTTACTGGCTCCCACACTCTTCACCGCTTGTATGGACTGGGTTCTGGGGAGGATGTCAGAGGTCAGGCTGCGGTGCATTGTTTGGGAGTATCACGATTTCTGACCTTGATTTGGCAGATGATGCAGTCATCTTTGTGGAGATGCTTGATATTCTTCAGGCACTTCAGGGTTCAGGGTTCCTTCAGGCACTGAATGAGGAGGCGGAGTTGCTGTGATTACGGATTTCCTGGGTCAAAACCAAGATCCAGGCTTTCAATGACATCTTTGATGCTGCGTTCCTGTCTGCCTGTTTGTGGCAAAGATGTTGAGGTCACAAAGAGATTCACTTACCTTTGCAGTGTTATTCATGTCTCCGCATGTTATGAGCCAGAGGTTGATAGACGTCTGGGTCGGGCCTAGGGAGTCATGGATTCACTGGATCATTCACTGGTGTGGTGCTGTCGGTATCTATTTTGGAGGACGAATGTCAGTCTTTAAGTCCTTGATGCTTCCAGTCTTGCTCTACGGATGCGAGACTTGGACCCTTACCAAGGGCTAGAGAATGAGACTTGACTCCTTTGGAAGCAGGTCTCTTTGGAGAATCCTTGGCTATCGCTGGTTGGACTTTGTGCCCAACGAGCGGTTGCTGAGAGAGACTCAGATGAGATTTGTTTCCTGTATGGTCCGTGAGCATCAGCTGTGACTGTATGGGCATGTGGCTTGTTTTCCGGACGGTGACCCAGCTCACCAGATACTCAGCAAGGGAGCCTCATTAGTGGAGGAGGCTAACATGCCACGTGGTTGCAGCAGATCTCAAGGAGAGAGAGCGATGGGCCAGGCATCAGCCTGGGGGATGGCCCAGGCCGAGCCTGGCCATCCCACAGGCTGAGGCCCCTGGAGTACCGTCGGAAAGTGGATGCAGCGACGCTCTGCTCCGGCGCATGCTCCCCGACCTGACCTGACCTGACCTTTCCTGAGACTGAGGTAATGTGGGTCGGAAAGTAGAGAAATTGAGCTTCATGTTGGAGGGGAAGGGGATCGAGCAGGGATATTGTGTGTACCTTGATAGAGCAGAGTTGGAGGTGGATCCAAGTGGGTGTGAATATGTGGAGGGTTTGGAAAGGAAGATGGCGAGGGAGTGATTCTGGTCATGTATCTCTTGCATATCTAAATGGATGAAAGACTGGCACTGACAGGCTGCAGGTGTGTATGCAAGCTTGACAGGAAGATTTGTTAAGACATGTGAAATTGGTAAATCCCTGGTGCTGAAAGAGCAGTTTCGACTTTTTAAGACTGCAGATGTGTTGTGGCAGGAGAAGAGGTTGATTGTGGTTGAAGTGGAGAGATGGCTGATAGTGTTCTGGACAGAGCAGCAATTTGGGTCTAGTTGGCTCTAACCCTAATGTCGAGGGATTTTAGGAAGAAGTCTAAATTTGATTCATGATCCAAGCAATTGCAAGGTTTTTTTTTTGTTGCTTAAAAAAAAAAAAAAATGTTTTTTTCATTTTTGTGCTTTGGTGGTAAAAATGACTTTTTTTTTTCTTTTTTTTTCATTTAAGCGGTAAGTGAAGCAACCTGCACCTGGTGTGGATCTCTTCCTTCTCATGTCTTCAAGAACCCAATATTTTCTCCCAAAGTCTTTTTGGGTGGTGTTCCTTGGGATATGACAGAAGGTAAGTTTTGTTGAAACTTGGCACCACCACAAACGTTTCTGCCTAATTGCAAGTTTCTCATTGACTTTAAGCGAAGGTACTCAAATGTTTATATTGGTTAAAAAAAATTTTTTAATTGACCAAATTTTTGCTTTTGCAATCCTCAATGCTTTTCTTATTTGGACAACTTAGTACACCTGCTCACTATGGGAGTGCCAGGGGGAGTCATGTTATTATGCATATTATATTATTGCCAATTATTATTATTACTTATGTTAGATCAGATCATGGAAAGGATCAGAACATGCATGACATTATAACATGTTAGATGATGTCATTGAAAGGATCAGACCATGCATGGTATTATAACATGTTGGATCAGATCATGCATGCCATTATAACATGTTCGATTTGCTACGACATTTACCAAGTTTCTTGTGGAGAGATCGCCAAGTGGTTTAAGCCTTTGAGCAAGCATTCCATTCAAAACCATGAAGAAACTGCTGGCTGGGCAAGCGCTAGCGAGCTGCTTGGTAAAGGAGCACAACCCGAGCTTCTCCCTTTTAGTTTCGTATCGAACAGCAGAAGCGAGTTTCAAAAGTTCGCTACGAAAAATGCCACGGCAGCGGCAGAAAGGGCCATGTTATTAACCCAACATTTGTGGGTTACATAGATTACAGTAGATCTTAGCTCAGTTCTGTAAGTAAACCTTACTTCACGGATGTTGGGATTCCTCCAAATTTCTTCATTTGGTGTTATAAAGAGCATTAGCGACTGTTTAAAAAGCTGAGCATACGTGTTTGTGGTTTATAATATTTTTACTACCTGCAGAAGCCAGGAAGCCAGTCCCACGGAAACACCATTATAACTATAAGCTATTTATACACATTATCACTGCAGGAAAAATGCCTTGAGAAAGTGAGACTATTAGTATTCGTATTGTTTTGTGATAACATTAATATGCGATTATCATTCATTTTGTTATTCAAAGCGTCTTTGGAATCTTTGGAAAAACGCCACGATAAAGCTAACTTCATATGGCTATACACCAACACGCAACCCCATTGACGGCAATGGCAGGGAAAACCCCCTTGAGGAGGGGGGGGGGGGGGGGAATGAATGTGCTACAACCTTCATTATGTATCCCTTGGTTATCCTGTCAAGTTTGGTTGAGATTGGATAAGTAAGGACGGAATGTATTGAATGAATGAATGAACTTATCCAATCTTTGGTTGAGATTGGATAAGTAAGGACGGAATGTATTGGCGTCAAAAATTAATCAGACAGACGGACAGACAAATGGTGTATTTTAGTATGATAGCTGCAGCCAGTGAATCCCTCTGAATATCCTGAGCTTGCCTGAAAGTTTGTCTTAAAGTCCCATTCAAATTTTGGTTGGTGGCAAGTGTTTCATAGTTTGAATCCTGTTGGGTGAATTTGTTGCTAATTTCCTCTTGGTCAGTGATTTCCAACAGCAACACGTGCATGATACATGGTCATTCTGAAAATGCACCAGATGTCTTGATTTAATGTAGAAGCAATTTTGCTACACAAGTCTGAAGAAACCAACATTGCATAGCTCCCATCACTTGAATATTGCAGCTGAAATGCTCTCCATAGCACAAGTATTAAGAAGAATACAATTTTAAAATGGATCCCACTTCTGCATGAAGATGCAGAACACGAAGATGGCCACCTCAATGTATTGTTGCAGCTGTCAGGTTCATCAAGTTGCCTGGTTCGAACCCCGTCGGTGGTCACGACAGCGACTGATTCAGTCAGATCATGGGCCTGTGTGCCACGATGCAGTACAGAGTAGAACCTGATGTCTCAAATACACCAAAATCCAATCAGCTTGTCACTTACCCAACTCCACAAATTTGTCATGACCCATCCATAATTGTTTGAAACATTCTGCTGTTTAATTGACATATGTAGGAAAATTACCAGGAATCAAACCGAAGTCCTCTGGTGAACCATACCAGTGCTCTGCCAGCTGAGATATCTGGCCCAGAATGTCAATTAATTAGTTATTATCCTCTTCATTTATTTAATTCTACTATATTTTGTTTTTAAGCCTATCACTCGATGTTGAAGAATCGCTAAAATTCTCGGATCCTGATCTTCACCAAAGTCTAATCAATTCGTCCTTGTTCCACACATCCTCCCCACCAAATTGTCAGAATCCATCCATACAACAGTACAACATGCATTTTAAGGCCATTTTCCCTGCTGGAGTGGGGGTTAGCCTTGTGGGCCCCATGACTATCTTATCCATTTTACCCGATTTTCTGCATCTCCCCTTGTTAACCCCCTTGCCCGCATTTCTTCTTCCACCACGTTTAGCCAAGTCTTTCTCTGTCTTCCCCATCCTCTACTTCCTTCTACATTCATTTCCATCACTCTTCTCAACCAGTCACTTTCATCCTTCCTCAACACATGACCAAACTCTGAAGACCTGGACAAAATCAGACTGGTCAAACAAGTGGAACACGTCTTTCAATCCTGACAAATCTCACACTCTTACTATGCCTCTCCGAAAAGATCGACTGGACAACCCTCCCATCTACTTTCTCAACAATCCTCTCCAAGAAGTTCTGTCGCTCAAGCTTTTGGATCTCACTATCTGCCATGATCTTTCTTGGGAAAACCACATTTCCAAGCTGGCCTCCAAAGCCAGTCGCCGACTGGGCATCCTCCGTCGTGCGAAGTCCTTCCTCGGCATACCTGAGCTCCTCACCACATACAAGGCTTTCATCCGCAGCTCAATGGAATGCTGTTCTCCCCGATGGGCCGGTGCTCCGGCCTCACACCTAGCTCGGCTTCACGCTGTTGAAACCAAAGCTTTCAGAATCATTGGAATCTCCCGTGATGAAGCTATCTCCGAGGGCCTTTCACTCACTCACCGCAGACACGTAGGTGGTCTTTCTGTCTTCTACCGACTCCTCTCCGGCCTTGCTCCCCCAGCTCTCTCTGTGCTTTGTCCCCCAAATATTCCTACAGGTCGCACAATATCTGCCAGCAACCCTCTGATGGTTAAACTGCCGAAATCAAGACTCT
Source organism: Myxine glutinosa (assembly GCF_964187855.1). Lineage (NCBI taxonomy): Eukaryota > Metazoa > Chordata > Myxini > Myxiniformes > Myxinidae > Myxine > Myxine glutinosa. Next base: position 155,903,590 of record NC_136262.1, read on the forward strand.
CTGCTCACCTTCACTCCTTCATTCCTCTTTTCTCCCGCCTCTGGAACAAACTCCCACACTCCCTTCAATCCCACTCCTCCCTCCAGGTCTTTAAAACAGCTGTTCACCACCATCTCTTATCTTTCCCCATCCAAAACCTTAATCTTTTCTACCACCACTAATTCACCCCAGATCCACCTTGCTTGAAATTCCAACTTCTTTCCTGGAAGTCCTTGCAGTGTCCATATGTTTTATACCTCTCCCACCCCCCCACCCCCCCCTTTCCATGCCCCTCCCCAATCCTCTCCCTCCCACAGATCTCTCGATGTCCCTGCTCTGATGTGTTTGTGTTCCTCCCCCTCTCGCCCCATCTTGTCTACCGCTCCCCATGTTATATGTTTTATGTGTCGGTTTGTCTTTCCGTGTGATTAATGTTAGCTCTTTCACGAGCCTCGATCTTGTATACAAAAAAAAACAAAAAAAACATCTCAACCTGTTTCTCTTCACAGCATCCATCACAGGCTCTATTCCCATTATCTTTCGCAATTCATCATTTCTTTCTTTTTCTCAAAGATACTCCACACATCCACCGAACCATTCACATTTCCACCCTTTCCAGCCTTCGTTGCTGCTCTACGTTCATTACCCATGTCTCGCTCCCATAAATCGCAACACTTCTCACACATGCAGCATTCAGAATCCATCCATAACCTTTAATATCCTGCTCGCAGATAAACTAACACTGTTGAAGACATAACCTCCTCCCATCTTCAGTGGTAGAGGTAATACATTTAACAGAGAAATATCGAGGTGGAGGGGACAAGGCCCTGCTAAACTGTCTTGGCCAACCTAAATTTGGGTTTACATTGGTGTTATTCCAAACGTGCAATAAGAATAACGGATTGGTTCATTAACCCTTTAACTCCTGAGTCGATTCTTGTTATACTATAGCCTCTATTTGCAGTCTTACTGTGGTTTACCACTGGGGGGAGGGAGAGGATTAAAAAAAATCAAATGTACTCCCTTGTGGTGCATATGGCTGAGGCTAAATCCCAAAACATTTTGTGGTTCATGTTGCTATCTCGATCTGCAATTGATCCAATTGGCTTTCACTCTCACATCTCTTTGCTCAACACTTGTGAATTATATATAATCAGCATTCAAGAGAAAATAATTTTTTATTTGCTAATGAGGATGTTCATTTGGTGACGTCAGCCCCCATATTGCAAAGCTAGCAATGTTTAAAAAGGAGCAATATTCACTGCAGAAGCCAATGCCATGCTCGTAGGGATTCAAATGCCTGGTTTTGGCTTAACGGTGAAGGTGGCTGGCTTGATCTTGGAATCCTGAGTTTGAGACCTTGTGCCGTTAAACAACACCAGGTGGGTTGACTCGGCCTGTCATCCTTCCGAGGTTGTTTAAAATGAGTACCAGCTTCTTGGAACCAGGGAGCACTGCATCAGTGGCTGTTGTGCTCCCAACAATGACACAACCAGCAGCCACAAGCTGCATGCAAAATAATATAGGAATTCATGGGTCACAAATCATGTGGGAGAGGTCTTGACAGCAATGACTAGGTCATTAGGCAGCTGTGATGTCAGTAAACAGCACTCTTTATATTTTTGTCCCCCAATGAGAACAGTGGACGATGCTACAATTTTAATACACCCTCTACTGCTCCCCCCTACCCCCTCCTCCCACCACCCAATGCTCTGGTCATGTATCAGGCTCTTTTCCTCTTCACTACATGTATCTATCACAACACCACTTCCAACTTAACTTGCATTTTGACATTTTTCCCAGTCATGCTCTCACAAATGCCATATCTGAACTTTACCTGGTCTATAGATGTCGAATCGCTCTAATCAGTCTTGTAATACTGCTTAGTTTACACTGGAGTCCACCATTTACCTCTTCACAATGTTCCATTCACATCCTGAAACGTCATCGCACTTGATGTTAGCATTCATACACGTGCACTTCCCTGAGTCTTTCCTCCTCGGACCGTAGGCCCTATGCAGCCATTTCTCCCCCAAAATCCAAACAAATCTGCCATTCTTCTCGACTTTGGTTACTTTGGCATCACTGTTTTGCTCGCACCACTCACCTTAAACGTCCCCACCTATTACACCCTCGTCTCATGTACATCCACCTGATGTAATGTGGCCCCAATGTGTGCTCTTACCATATCCTGACACTTCTTCCCATTGAGGTGCTTTTTGTCCCCCGTCCCTCCGTCAGAGATGGATATTAAAATGGGCTCTGACCGACCGGCCGGCCATCCGTCCATGTACTTTTATGTACTCGATATTTCAAAAAATGTTAAATATTTGGCTTTCATATGGCAGATATCTATTCCTCATGACATTATCTCTACCTGGTTAGATTGTGGTTGTGATTGCTTGAATTCTGTTGCCATGGCAACCTTGTCAGCAATTTTGTGTGCGAGTCAGTCAGTCACTGAAGAGGCAGGGCACCTTGAGTATCAGCTTTGTCCCTATACCTTTGTTTCTGCCTTCTGTCCCTCAAACTGGTCACTCCTCCATCAGTTAATTTCACTTCTCCACTTTCTCCAGCTTTCCATATTATTCCTGTGGTTACTTTTACATGACACTACTAGTTTTACACCCATCCTCATACATTTCACCTTTGAATTCCTTAATTTCCTTATACATTCTCTTCTCATTCACTTCGATCTCCATCTTCTTTGTCACCGATTCCACTTCTCTATAATGTTGAGCATTCTCTCCTTTTTACTTCCCTTTGTCCAGTTTCCATCTTCTGAATTTCCTACACGTTCGTTTTTAAAATTTATTTATTTTATTGTACACCACTCCTTTCCTATTCCATCTCCAGGCATTGCATGACGTCATCGCTGGGCACAGAAGGGGGCCCGGCGATGACGCGTGCTGAAAGGGAGTACTCTGTTTTCCCTCTGGTTTCTTTTTTTCTTGTTTTTGTCTGGGCGATATCTCACCCTTCCTTTTAGCTAGGAGGCTGATATTTGGACACGATAATGACCAAGTGATTTGGCTGTAAAGGGTATTTTTGCTTTATTGACTAATCAATTAATAATTTAATTATTCGATGAATGACTGTTTTTTTTTTAGTTGCAGATTTGGATGAAATGGTGGTGGTTTAGGTTTTCTATTAGCCAATTGATTAATAGTTTAATTATTTTAAGATTATTATGTTTGAGTTTTTTTTTTCATTATTAATCTTTTATAATTATTTTCTTTCTCATCTGGGCAATATCTCAGGCAACTTTTGAGCTCGGAAGCTGATATTCGGACACGACGGTGACCAAGTGATGTGGATATAAAGGATATTTTTGATATATTGATCGATTGATTATTTTTTTATGAATCGATTAATTATGCAATTTTTTTTGATCAATGATTTTCATTGAAAAAAAAAAATTCGTTTCGGATGAAACGCTGGTGGTTTAGGTATGCTATTAGCCAATTGTTTCAGAAATTATTTTACGATTATTGTTGATTTTAATTTAATATGCAATTAATCAATCATTGTACACCTCTCCCTCCCAATGCCATCTCTATGTGCTGCATGGCAGCATCGCCGGGCTGATTCCAAGACCCTCATCTCTATGGCTGGCTAATTAACCTATCCTTAATGACAACATGACATCTCAGTGTTTGACAGAGGGAGAGGGTTGAAATATGTGGGGAATAAAAGACTTGGTCCAGCCTGGTCAAGTTAAGTGAAGCAACTTTACTTGGATTGGATGGGAGAAGCAAGCTAGAATTCCGCTGCACAAGGTGGGTTTCCAGCTGCTACGGGGAACTCTATTTTGGTGGTGAAGCTCTGGTTAGGGGTGGGGGATATAGCTCTTGCTGCTCAGTCTTGACGGACCACACCTGAGGTTGAGGCCCTCAACTAATCTTTCTCAGAACCTCAGATGAAAGCCAGTGCTTCAAAATCAAATCTTTATCTTAATCATAAACTCTCTTCCCCTCTCTCCACCCCACCCCCAGGAGAACCTCTGGCTACGACTTCCTCTCCGCTCCCACCTTTTGTTCATATGTGTTCTGTGCCGTCCTCCAAATAGTGACTCCATTTACATCTCCCTGACTGACGACATGGACCAACTTCTATCAACTCATCCCAACTCTCTTCCTCATATGTGGCGACTTCAACTATCATGTCAGCTGGCTGGGTGTGGGTTCCTCTTACACCAGCCATGGGACCTCAGCAAAGGACTTCTGCGACTCACTGGGACGGACACATTCTGTCAATTTCCCGACCCGGGTCTCGGTCAATGGAGTATCTTCCCTTCTAGACTTGGTTATGACAAACATCCCTGCAAATGTCAGCTGCTCTTCTTCTGCTCCAATCGGTTCTTCTGATCATTTCCTTGTTAAAGTGGACATCTCTCTGGCCATTCTCAGAGAGCCGCCTCAGTGCTGACGAGTCTGGCATTTCACTCAGGCTGACTGGCACGGTCTTCAAGAAGCCATAAATAATCTGGACTGGTCTCCCATCTCTACTGCCTCTGACATAAACTCTTCCTGGGAATTCTTCCGAAGTAAACTGCTCTCTCATGCACAGATTTATCCCATCTCGTCTTCAGTTGTCGGGAAATTGACAGAATGTGTCCAGGTCGGGAAATTGACAGAATGTGTCCGTCCCAGTGAGTCGCAGAAGTCCTTTGCTGAGGTCCCATGGCTGGTGTAAGAGGAACCCACACCCAGCCAGCTGACATGATGATAGTTGAAGTCGCCACATATGAGGAAGAGAGTTGGGATGATCTATGGTACTTCCTCCCATCTATGGTACACTGAATCTTGTGGTGAGGCAGTTGCCATGAAGCAACTTGGCTTCACCTCATGGAAGGCTAATCCAAACTGAAGGTAATCTCAGTTCCTTTCACAAAGCTTGGAACAATTGTGTGTCTACCCTCAGGAGAGCCAGGAAACGACACATCTCCACTCTCAAGACTGAACTCTCAAACCTGTCGCCTTCCTCCAAATCCTGGTGGCATCTGGTCAAATCTGTTTCTGGTGTTTGTTCCCCTTCCATCCCCTCCCTTACCTCAAACGGCTACACAGCTGACTCCGCACGTGAAAAAGCCGAAATCTGTGTTTGCCTCAAAATCTAGTGTCCCTAACCCAGTAACCCATCTCTCTCTGTACCCACCTTTCCCAGTCGAACCCAGCTGCTCCTGTACTCTGTGTGCTTCTCTCCTGACGAGGTGGAGGAGTTTTTGTCAAACCTCGACTCTGATTCGGCAACTGGACCAGACGGCATCACTCCACGGGTCCGAACATCCTGCTCTGTCGCTGTATCTCACCCTCTGTTCTCTTCACCCTCTCTTTTGCCCAAGGTCATCTGCCATCTGCTTGCAAATCAGCAAACATTACCGCTTTACACAAAAAGGTGCAAAAACAGATCCTTGCAATTAGACAAATCGGCCTGCTCCCAATAATCAGCAAGGTTATGGAATCGATGGTTGCTTCTGATAGTCCAGGAGCCAGTTTTCAAGAGAGGCTGAGAAAATGAGTTTCGTGCAACACCCACTACACAGTTGGTTTGTCATTTCAGGGTGCTTGGGATACATCTGTAGAACAAATCCAGCCCTGATGTTCAGTTATATTGTGGCAGCAACAATAAATGGCAGCCACTTTTCTATTAAGGGGTAGCGTAAAGCTCGAAATTGACGATTATTTTTTTTGGTATTTTTGTTTTTTCAGCTCTTCCAATATGGATTCTTCAATATTATAATTAAAAGGATAGTGGGAAGTATGAGGGGATTTTCGTTATGCTGTTCAAGTATGATTTAAAAAATATTATTATTATTATACCTTGTATTATACCCAAAACACACAAAATCGCTGAAATATGTAGTTTTTGCTTTTCGACTAATTATGCAATATCATCTTTGTTGTTCAAATGCGGTTATGGTTGTAATACGATATATCTTTATGATCTTTTCAAGAAACAAAATTGGACAATCCTTAAGTAGTCAGAAAAATCTAGATTTCATTTCCCCTTAAATCATCAACCCCACTCCTGTTATGACCAAAAGTCCACAAGTAAGCTCAGCAAAAATATCTCACCAGCTGAAATCTGGCTGCGTATCATAACCATAGTCATTCACTGAACATTACAATGTGAACATATAACTGTTATTTGTTGTATTATTAAAATAAACACATATTTTGCTTCTGAATCATTCTCTAAGTGGTATAAAATCACGAAAATGTCATCATTAATCTTCCTCATCATCATCATCTTCTGAGTCGCTTGTGGTCGGTTCTTCGTTTGGGTTTTTGCATTGTTCACCTCCCATGCAAGTGCAGGCTTCTGTGCATGGCATGTTATTGTTCTTGCAGGCACATATATGGCTGCGTTGACATGCAGACACTTTACACTTGCACGCGGTCAGCTCAACTAGTCCAACTGGAGCAGGGTCTTTCGTCATGAGGGTGGGCTGGAGAGTTCCATCTTTGATGTTCCATCCATTACCATCTGGCTTTGGTTGTGCTTGGTTGGGGAGCAATGACTTCTTCCAGATGAATGACTGATCGTTAGCTCGACAAATGTGTTGCCTAATACTGTCAGACGTTGGTGGTAGGCATTCACTCTTCTGCCTTTTCTGGCAGAACATCCAATATCTGATTTCGTCCACCATGTCACCTGCTGCCTGAGCGGTTGTGTACAGGGAGCATATGAACCGTTCACAAGCATGGACAGTATCCTCTGTCGGTGGGATAATATCTCCCTGTATGTAGCCTGTAGGGGCTAAGAGAAAAAATAAATAAATGAAATCCGTCAAAATTTCAGATTTACGCCTCGGACACCACCCCCCTAATAGAAAAGTGGCTGCCATTTATTGTTGCTGCCACAATTCAACTGTACATCAGGGCTGGATTTGTTCTGTAGATGTTCCCCAATCACCTGGAAGTGACAAACCAACTGTGTAGTGGGTGTTGCACGAAACCATTTTGAGCAGATTCTGGCTCCTGGACTATGACATCAAATCCTTCCTCTTCTCCAATGGCTTGATCTCAGATCAATTTGAATTCAGACCAGGTCATTCTACTCTGGACATGCTGCTTCTGCTGTCTCAACAATGGATGGAGGTCCTTAATGCCAAACAGGAAATTAGAGCTGTCTCCCTTGACATATCATGTGCCTTTCATACGGTCTGGCACCCTGCTCTGCTCACCAAACTCTCCTTCTATGGTATCCATGGAAATCTCCACGCATGGCTTGCGGACTTCCTCTCTGGTCTTGGTCAACGTGTGGCCCTGAATGGTTTTTCTCATCTCCCCTTCCTGTTCAGGCTGGAGTTCTCCAAGGCAGTGTTCTTGGCCCTGTGCTTTTTCTAGTCTTCATCAATGATTTTTTTTTTGTTGTATACAAGATCGAGGCTCGTGAAAGAGCTAACATTAATCACAGACAAACCGACACATAAAACATATAACATGGGGAGCGGTAGACAAGATGGGGAGAGAGGGGGAAAGGACACAAACGCAACATTTGAGAGCAGGGACATCGAGAGATCTGTGGGAGGGAGAGGGCTTTGGGTGGGGGAGGCATGGGAACGGGGGGATGGGAGAGGTATAAAACATATGGACACTGCCAGGACTTCCAGGAAAGAAGTTGGAATTTCAAACAAGGTGGATCTGGGGTGAATTAGCGGGGGAAGAACAGATCAAGGTTTTGGTTGGGGGAAGCTAAAAGATGGGGGTGAACAGCTATTTTAAAGACCTGGAGGGAGGAGTGGGATTGAAGGGAGTGTGGGAGTTTGTTCCAGAGGCGGGAGAAAAGAGGAATGAAAGAGTGAAGGTGAGCAGAGAGCCGAGATTTCGGCAGTTTAACCATGAGAGGGTTGCTGGCAGATCTTGTGCGACCTGCAGGAATATTTGGGGGACAAAGCACAGAGAGAGCTGGGGGAGCAGGCCGGAGAGGAGTCGGAAAAGACAGAAAGACCACCTACCTGCCTGTGGTGAGTGAGTGAAAGGCCCTCGGAGATAGTTTAATCGTGGGAGATTCCAATGATTCTGAAAGCTTTGGTTTCAACAGCGTGAAGCCGAGCTAGGTGTGACAGGAGCACCGGCCCATAGGGGAGAACAGTATTCCATTGAGCTGCGGATGAAAGCCTTGTATGTGGTGAGGAGCTCAGGTGTGCCGAGGAAGGACTTCGCACGACGGAGGATGCCCAGTCGGCGACTGGCTTTGGAGGCCAGCTTGGAAATGTGGTTTTCCCAAGAAAGATCATGGCACATAGTGAGACCCAAAAGCTTGAGCGACAGAACTTCTTGGAGAGGATTGTTGAGAAAGTAGATGGGAGGGTTGTCCAGTCGATCTTTTCGGAGAGACATAGTAAGAGTGTGAGATTTGTCAGGATTGAAAGACATGTTCCACTTGTTTGACCAGTCTGATTTTGTTCAGGTCTTCAGAGAGTGAAGAGGCTGCAGACTGCTGATCTCAGGGAAGAGGAATGGAGCGGCAGAGAGTAGATATCAGCAAAGAGATAGAGATAGAGAGGATTTTCCAGAGTCGGAGAGATCATTGATAAAGACCAGAAAAAGCACAGGGCCCAGAACACTACCTTTGGGAACTCTAGCCTGAACAGGAAGGGGAGATGAGAGAAATCCATTCAGGGCCATACGTTGACAACGACCAGAGAGGAAGTCCGCAAGCCATGCATGGAGATTTCCATGGATACCATAGGAGGAGAGTTTGGTGAGCAGAGCTGGGTGCCAGACAGTATCGAAGGCACGTGATATTTCAAGGGAGACATCTCTGATTTCCTGTTTGGCATTGAGGACCTCCATCCATTGTTGAGACGGCAGAAGCAGCATGTCCAGCGTAGAATGTCCTGGTCTGAATCCAAATTGATCGGAGATCAAGCCATTGGAGAAGAGGAAGGATTTGATATCCGAAGCATGATGGATTCCATGACTTTGCTGATAATTGGGAGCAGGGTGATTGGTCTGTAGTTGCAAGGATCTGTTTTTGCACCTTTTTGTGTAAAGCGGTGATGTTTGCTGATTTCCAGGATGCTGGCAGATAACATTGAGCAAAATAGAGGGTAAGATAGAGCGGCAGAGCAGGATTTTAGGACCCGTGGGCTGATGCCGTCTGGTCCAGTTGCAGAATCAGAGTCGAGGTTTGACAAAAACTCCTCCACCTTGTCAGGAGAGAAGGATACAGAGTCCAGGAGCAGTTGGGTTCCACTGGGAAAGGAGGGAACAGAGAGACGGGTTTGGGACACAAGATTTTGAGGCAAACAGAGTTGAGGCATTCGACTTTGTCACTTGCGGTGTCAACTGTGTAGCCATTTGAGGTAAGGGAGGGGATGGAGGGGGAACAAACACCAGAAAAGGATTTGACCAGATGCCACCAGGATTTGGAGGAAGGAGACAGGTTTTGTGAGTTCATTCTTGAGTGTGGAGAGATAGTGCTTCCTGGCACTCCTGAGGGTAGACACACACTTGTTCTGAGCTTGGTGGAAGGAACTGAGATTGCCTTCAGTTGGATTTGCCTTCCAAGAGGCAAAGGCAAGTTGTTTCAAGATTCAGTGTACCATGGATGGGAGGAAGGGTAAGACAACTGAAGACGAGATGGGATAAATCTGTGCATGAGAGAGAGAGCAGTTTGCTTTGGAAGAATTCCCAGGAAGAATTGATGTCATAGGCAGTGGAGATGGGAGACCAGTCCAGATGATTGATGGCTGCTTGAAGACCGTGCCAGTCGGCCTGAGCGAAATGCCAGACTCGTCGACGCTGAGGAGGCTCTCTGAGAATGGCCAGAGAGATGTCCACTTTAACAAGCAAATGATCAGAAGAACCGATTGGAGCAGAAAAAGAGCAGCAGACATGAGCAGGGAAGTTTGTCATAATCAAGTCTAGAAGAGAAGATACTGCATTGGCTGAGATTGGTCGGGAAATTGACAGATTGTGTCAATCCCAGTGAGTGATCGAAGTCCTTTGCTGAGGTGCCATGACTGGTGAGAGAGGAACCCATACCCAACCAGCTGGCATGATGACAGTTGAAGTCACCACATATGAGGAAGAGAGTTGGGATGAGTGTATAGAAGTTGGGCCATGTTGTCAGTGTCAGACAGTGAAATGTAAATGGAGTCATCACTGTTTGGAGGACTGTACAGAACACATGAACAAAAGGTGGGAGCGGAAAGGAAGCCGAAGCCAGAGGTACTCCTGGGGGTGAGGTGGAGAGAGGGCAGTGCAAGGAGAGTGAGGAAGAGTTTTTGATAAAGATAGCAACCCCACCACCAGGACGAGGCTCAGGTCTATCATACCGGAGGAGGAAGTAACCAGGAAGAGATATTAAGGAATCGGAGACATCTTGAAGGTGGAAAGTTTCTGTTAAGCAGTTCAAGTCTGGATTGTCAGAAGCAACCTGTATGGAGAGATCAGTCAGGTTTGAGCGAAGGCCCCGGATGTTTGAGGTCCATACCGTTGAAGAGAGAGGGGGAGCATCGGGTACAGGACAGGACAGGGGAGGAGAGGGGTCGGGTAAGATGAAGGATGAGAGGGGGAGGTAGGGAGAGCAGTTGATAGTCTGTCAGAGATTACAGAAGAGTTACAAGAAAGGGAAAGATGCGGAGGACGAAAGGTTTGATGGTGAAGGGATGAGGCGCAGTGAGGGGTTGTTTGAGCGGGGGCAGAGGAAAGTAGAAGGTTGGGGGAGGTGGAGGTATGAGATAGAAGGGAGATGAAGTGGGGAGGAGTCAGCTTTGAGGAGGAGGAGGAGGAGGAGGAGGAGGAGGAGGAGGAGGAGGAGGAGGAGGGAGAATTGGAGAGGAATGGTATGGTGGGAGATTTGATTGGGGGGGGGAGTTTTGAAGGGGAGGAGTGAGGGGGGAGTTTTGGAGGGGAGGGGCAAGGGGGAGTGTAGGGGCAAGGGGGGATTTGGAGGGGAGAGGAAGGGGGGGAAGGGCAAGGGGGGGAGTTTAGGAGGGGAAGGGCAAGGGGGGGAGTTTAGGAGGGGAAGGGCAAGGGGGGGAGTTTAGGAGGGGAAGGGCAAGGGGGGGAGTTTAGGAGGGGAAGGGCAAGGGGGGGAGTTTAGGAGGGGAAGGGCAAGGGGGGGAGTTTAGAAGGGGAAGGGCAAGGGGGGGGGGAGTTTTGGAGTAGAGGGGCAAGGGGGGGGTGTTTAGGAGTGGAGGGGCAAGGGGGTGGAGTTTAGGAGTGGAGTGGAGGGCCAAGGGGGGGATTTGGAGGGGAGGCGCAAGAGGGGAGTTTAGAAAGTGGATGATTAATGAAAGACGAACATTGATAACAAATTGGGTTTATTGTGATTTTCAAGTTAGCAATCCGATTAAGAACGATGGAGGAGGGATGGAATGAATGTGAATTTAGAACATGTAGTGAGGGAGACGTATAAGAGATTGAATTTATTTTTTTTGAAGTGCAATGGGTTGGAGAGGAAATTGAAAAAAGCCTTTTAAATAGGAAGAAAACAGCGTGTTGTAATATACCACTGAATAAAACACTGAAGGGGAAAGTTTAAACATTTAAATAATATTTAAACAACCATGAACAATGTTATATGCAGAAAATACCAATGGGGGGAGGGCCGAGAGGGACAACCACGAGTCACGTGAACAGGGCAAAAGGTGGATGGCAAGGAGATAATGGGGGTGGGGCGAACAACTTCTGTGGACAGAAGTACAGGATGAGACAACAGCACAGGTGGAGAAAGGAAAATACATGTTTTTTGGTTTTTTTTGGGGGGGGGGGGGGGATTTAAAATGTTAGACAGAGTATTATGTTCGGGGTAGAAGGGAAAAATCGAAGAACCAAGCAAAAGACGAGGTAGGGGACTTAAGTTAACAAACACCGACGGAGGTACAAGGCCGCACACGCGGACCTGAACACGATTAATTAATTACGAGTTACAGGAAATCTCTCCGACTCTGGAACATCGTCTCTATCTCTTTGCTGATGACTCCACTCTCTGCCACCCCATTCCTCATCCCTCAGATCGGCAGTCTGCAGCCTCCTCACTCTCTGCAGACCTGGAAAAAATCAGACTGGTCAAACAAGTGGAACATGTCTTTCAATCCTGACAAATCTCTGTTACTATGTCTCTCTGAAAAGACCGACTGGACAACCCTCGCATCTGCTTTCTCAACGATCCTCTCCAAGAAGCTGTCACTCGAGCTTTTGGTTCTCACAATCTGTCATGATCTTTCCTGGGAAAGTTTCATTTCCAAGCTGGCCTCCAAAGCCAGTCGCCGACTGGGCATCCTCCGTCATCTAAAGTCCTTCTTTGGCACACCTGAGCTTCTCACCACATACAAGGCTTTCATCCCCAGCTGAATGGAATGCTGGTGCTCTGGCATCACACCTAGCTCGGCTTCACGCTGTTGAAACCAAAGCTTTCATAATCATTGTAATCTCCCGCGACGAAGCTAACTCCGAGGGCCTTTCACTCACTCACTGCAGGCAGGTTGGTGGTCTTTGCCTTCTTCCGACTCCTCTCCGGCCGAGCTCCCCCAGCTCTGTCTGTGCTCTGTCCCCCAAATATTCCTGCAGGTCGCACGACATCTGCCTGCAACCCTCTTATGGTTAAACTGCCAAAATAAAGACTCTCAGTTCACCTTCGCTCTTTCCTTCTCTTTTCTCCTGCCTCTGGAACAACCCCCCCACCCCCCCCCCCCCCCCCCCCCACTCTTCAATCCCACTCTTCAGTCGTTAAAACAGCTGTTCATCACCATCTCTTATCTTCCCCCATCCAAAACCTTGATCTCTTCTACCCCTGTTAATTCACCCCAGATCCAGTTTTTTGAAATACCGAATTCTTTCCTGGAAGTCCGAGCGGTGTCTATGTTTTATACCTCTCTCACCTCCCCCCCCCCCCCCCTCCTTCCCATGCCTCTTCCCCCACAACCCCTCTCCCTCCCACAGATCTCTCTCAAATGATGTACTTGTGTGCTGCCCCCTCTCCCCATCTTGTCTCCCGCTCCCTTTATCGTATGTTTTATGTGTCAATTTGTGTTTTTGTGATCAATGTTGGCTCTTACACGAGCCTCGATCTTGTATAAAAAAAAAACCAAAAAAAAAAAAATTCGCTTGGGTGGCATCATTCGGTGGCCATTGATTAACTGGCTAGTGTATACTGTTGTTTCGATTCAAAACAACCTTGACGTTCATGACGAGCGTAGATTGCGAGGCAAATGAGGAAACAAAAAGAAAAAATCAAACAAATACACAAATGAGAAATAAAGCACATTTAAAAGGGGTTGGGGCACCTAAACACCTGGTGGTGTGGCTGTGGGAGGAAATGCCCATAGACCGATAATGACACCACCTTTTGAAGGAAAACATCTGGCCTACTGACGAAAACCCATGGTTGGAGGAGTTACGACCCCATCTCCGTATGCAGCAGCCCTGCAACTCATTGAAAATCATGATGATAGACAGACACAATCACCAGAGTTAGAGCCCCTGCTTTTCTTCCTTTCACCACAAGCAGGATGGTCGATGATCATGACGCAACAGTTCTAAACCCGCAAGGAGGGTATGCTGCCGAAGCGAGTCCTGTGCGTGGCTTCTGTTGACCCTCACGTCCTTTCATTGTTGGTCAGATGAATGTACGAACGCTATCTTCTCTGTGATCAGGAGGAACTGCCTCGATTGATTGCGTACTGCTGCGATGTAGTCTATCCAAGAGCACAGACCAAGCTTCACCCCGAAGAGCTATCGCACAGCACTCTGATACAACACTAATCACTACCTCAGCCACGCACAATAATGCCGGTGCATCAGTTGGTGGAGTTTGTATCGCGGTAAGATGTCGTGCCAAAAGCAACCTGACTGTCTCCTCAAATTTCGGAAAGGATATTATTGCCCGTTCTCAAGGCAGTTCCGAAAACCTATGTTAAATCATGTTACTCGCCGACTAATGTATCTTGAACAAGTAAACGAAAAAAACAAATTTTATGGCTGCACACTTTTATTTTTAAAATCTGCTAAAAAAGAGAAAATAAATTTTCTTTCCCATTTCTGTGCATTATGATGCATTATTATTATTGCATTATTATATAATGCATTATTATTATTATTATTATTATTTCCTTTAAATTTCAGAATTTTGCATTCATTCGTATTACGCAAAATAAAAGTGGGTGGCTTAAAGGATACGGTAACCGCAATTTTTTGATTCGGAACGAATGTCCTTTTGTGAGAAATTGAAGTTTAAGCCACCCACTTTTATTTTGCATATTATGAATGAATGAATGAATGCAAAATTCTGAAATTTAAAGGAATTGGCAAAGAAAATTAATTTTCTTTTTTAGTGCATTTTAAAAATGTGTAGCCCGAAAACTCTTTTTTTTTTTCTTCTTTTTTTTTTACTTGTCTTCTAGTTTTTTTTTTTATCTAGTCTTTAATATTCTGAATGAAATGTTCCTTGTTTTTGTATCTGTAAAGTATATCAAAATGTAATACTTCATTTTTCCTAATACAAAACACAAAGTTTTCTGTTTCATCAAAATAAGTGTTTTATTGCAATTCGATTTCTGTAATCGGGCAATTTACGCTATCTTTCTATTTCCACCAATGAGTTTTGATTGCAAGTATTGCCCGATGTAAGCGTCGCACAATCCAACTACACAATAACAACTTTTCCAAACATAGTCCATCCAGCGATCTGACTCGACTTGAAGCCACATAAACCTGTCTCTGGTGCAAACCACTTTGAGCCCAAGTTAATGACTTAAGCGTTCACGGTAAAGCCTTGCATTTTGTGCACTGTTGATGACCAGCAGAGGATCAGTGGAAGCATGTGCCTTTCGGCAGTACCAAAGGAATATTTTGCAGGAAATTGCGATGACATTAGTTCAATTTGATGGATGCCAATATCACCAAAGTCAATCATCACCACTGGGATGTCTTCGGCATACATCTGCGCTCATCGGAAGTGTAGCCAAATTATTTCCGTGATTTGACCCATTGCTCTGTTCACCAGTCCTCTGTGTCCACATTGTGGCGCAGCATCACCTTCACACCCGGAACCAAATTGAGCTCTTTGGGCAATCCGCCAGTCTTATTCACTTCAGAAGGGATCAACTTTTGCAAATCTGCATTTTCCAAATTGCATGTCGAGTTGACAATCTTGTCCTGTGCATGAATGGTAGTCATGACGACATTCTGGTTTGCATAGTAATTCAACACCGCTTTGCTGTGACTGTCCACTTGCAGAATTGTCAGGTGAATTCGCAAGGCTTTTTCGATGCTGAATTCACCTGTGGCGTTGCCATTCAGCTTCCTCAAGAGTAGGTCCAAATGCTCCCGTTTGATTGTTCCAACTATCATATCATTTGAGCGAATGTCATTTCTCCTTGTCACGTTTTGCATAAGCTCGCAAAACGAGAACACTCGCCACAGATGTGTTCCTGGTTGCATTCACTCAGGTTGCTGAAATATGGCGTTTCCTGTCACTGGTGGCAGTTACATCAAGTCGCCAAACAGCAGAACATTCAATCGGCCGAAATGTTCCTCGCTGTCCTTCAACTGCTTAAGACGCTGATCAATCATGCAGAGCATCTCAAAGGGAACCATTGAGATTTTATCGACAATCAGGAACGCTACATCCTTCCATTGCATTCGCATACGTCTCAAGTAGTTGCCAGTCAGCATCAGTATGTTCAGAATTTTGCCATCCTTCTGAACGGGCAGCTTCAAAATGTAGTGAAGTGGAGAGCCGTTGACAAGTCTAGCAGCGACACCCCGTCAAACTTTCAAAGTTATCTTGTCTCTGCCGTAATGGTGCTGGATTTGTTCCTTGAGCAGCTTGAGGGCGAATGTCTTTCTTGTTCCAGCACCTACAGTGATGAAAATTTTGACTCGATTCGCTGATCCATTCATTTGGCATTCAATGCTTCGCGTGATTAAATTGAAGAGATCGCGCTGCCCAATATTCATGGCGTCGTCTATTAGTTTCTTCCGGTTGGTTATCATCGGGGTCAGCTTCTGGTGGTTCGTAATTTTCAAGCTCCATGAAAGCGTGTGCCTGTTTGACAGCAACTTGAAGCTGTTGATCGCATGTTTGGTGTTTCTCCAGCAAGTTTGACATCTGTTTTATGGTCTCTCTTCTTTTGCCAGAAAAGCGTCTTTCGCTGTGTCGAATTTATCCAGCAGCTTGTGTTCAGACTGGAACGGGCAGTATTGTGCAAGCAAACTGTAATAGTAGTTCTTGGGATCAACGGTCACTTTGAAATACGGCACTCTAACGACAGGTCGACCATTTCTGTTTTTCATCTTGCTGTTGTCCGAGAGCGTTAGCAAGCGAGATGTGGTGGGAGCCGGCAGCTGCTGGTGAGCATCTTCATCACCATTGTCATCATCAACTTGATCTTCTTATTCTTATCGTGCGGCTTGAAAAGCATTGCTGATGGTCTCGCAAAAGCATTGAAAAGCATATATGGTAATTTGCCAAAAAAATTTGATGTGAGGAAGAGGCGTTTGAGATTAGTGTCATGTCCTCGGGTACGAAGAAGCAGCAAATAGTGTCCTACTTTGGAAGCCATCACAAAGGAGAGTTGGTCGGCTGAATCTGACGTTGATGAATATTGTCTGCAGCGACACGACTGCATACGGACGAACTGAAATCCGCCGAACTGAAATCCACCGCAGCTGACAGCTGTTCGGGCAAATCTGACAAAGTGACTGTTCTTTTTTTCCCTTTTTTTTCGTGTTTTGTTTGTGATTGTCTGATCAACATTATGTATAAACAAGTAAGCAGTGGTACGAGGGGTTGAGGGGAGGGTGTGGTCCTAAGAAATGGTCTTGGCAGACATATTGGTGTTTACAAAACATGCAATTATGATATAACTAACCAGATAATTAACCATTCACCCCATAAGATTCGTTTTTAATGTTCAAAAAAACGTTTCCCCACCGTTTAATGTGTGGTAGCCATTCAAATGGTTAACTCTTGGCAGATGTGTGAATAGCTGTACATGAAGTCCTCCTTTTCATCGACAAATTTGATGATGTTCCCAATATTGTGCACATTAACCCAACCGACAAGGAGCCGATACTCGAAGTCCCCATGTTACGGCCTGAAGCACACCAAACCAAGCCTTCAATCACACTGTCTTTATTTAGAGATTATCACATGAAAAATCTCTTCCTACACATAAAACAAAGAAGGGAGAAGAGAGGGAAAAACCCAAATAGGCTAGTCAAGAGTAGGCAGGTCCAAGAGTAGGCAGGTCCCAAGAGTAGGCAGGTCCCAAGAGTAGGCAGGTCCCAAGAGTAGGCAGGTCCCAAGAGTAGGCAGGTCCCAAGAGTAGGTAGGTCCCAAGAGTAGGTAGGTCCCAAGAGTAGGCAGGTCCCAAGAGTAGGCAGGTCCCAAGAGTAGGCAGGTCCCAAGAGTAGGCAGGTCCCAAGAGTAGGCAGGTCCCAAGAGTAGGCAGGTCCCAAGAGTAGGCAGGTCCCAAGAGTAGGCAGGTCCCAAGAGTAGGCAGGTCCAAGAGTAGGCCGGTCCAAGAGTAGGCACCACGGTAGGCCCTGGGGCAGGCCCAACGGTAGGCCCCGGGGCAGGCCCAGCATGAGGGTAGGAGTAGGCAAGTCCACGAGTAGGCCCCAAGGCGGTTCTAGTGGTAGACCCCAGTGCAGGCCCAGCACGAGAGGGTAGGAGTAGGCAACAAGAGTTCGATCAACGTCACCCTTCCGGTCGAGAGATTGCAGCTGGACACTCTACAACCCCCGAAAAGCACTCTGCCATAAGCCCTCTCCCAAAATGGCCACTCACTCCTCTGAATCACCTTCCTGGCCACTCCCCTGCCCCACAGCCAATCATAGGCTTTATACCCATGGATCAAACCACTTGGTCTAACTCACAGGGGGGTGTGGGGGAAGGAAGAAGAAAAAGGTCCCAAACCGTAACACCCAACCATTTGGGTGGTATGAGCAATAGATCTGCGTAATCTGAAAGCTAAATCTGAACATTTTTTGAAATACCGCACATACACAAGCTAAGTTACTGAGATGGTTGGCCTGGCAACATAATTCGAGCAATGACAGCTGTGATCTAATCACGTCTGTCATGAGGAATTTGAAAGCTCAATGTTCAACGGTTTTTGAAATATCGCATACACAAATGGTCGGTTGGTCGATTTGACGGAGCGCATTTTAATGTCCCCTTCCTGTAGTTGGAGGGGGTGGAAACGTATACTTGAATTTTTCTGTGCCATTTACATGACCATAGAAAGTTATATTTTTGATAAATCTGTGGCTTGTTTTGAGGATTGTATGCCTCTGCAGTTGGACTCGTCAACACTTTCAAAATATTCGGTTCTGTCATTGTGGAGTGGCCTGGTAAGGATGGAAGGCACCCGCGATTTCCACCAAAAGGCAATATGCCCAAAGGTAAGGTTGGTGAAAGTACCAGTATGAGCTTTATTTCTTCTACACGTGGTTGTGGTTGCACTGCTGTGGGGTTTGTAACTTAATTTATCCCAACTGGCCAACTTTAGCATTTCTTCAAATTATGGTGTGAAGTGATCTTTCAATAGATGAGGTCGAGTTTCATGTCAAGCCCTCATTTGGTTTGTCGGCAAAAAAGTGGAATGTTTTAATATTTTAATGTAATTTCTCTTTTCAACAACTGATTCGATTGCCAACAACCCCCAACCAGCCGAATCCCCTTGCATTTGTACCCTTTACTGCCATTAGCATCGTGGTTGGACTGAATGCTTGGTTGGTTTTATCAGTTGAGATTTTTTTTTTTTTCTCGTGTTTGGTTGGCCAGCATTTAAACTTTTTTTTTTTTTAATGCTACTGACTTCATTTTGTGCATGGTAACTTTCTTTCTCCCACATCCTCCCTTCCTCCCTCCCTACCTCCCCCCCTCCTCCCCCCCCCTCCAACCCCTGCTGTTCTGTGCACCTAGATGTGGTTAACTATTTTCTTGCACTTGGTGATCAATTTAAATTGTCGGATAGAGTTGGTACTTTATTTCCTCAAAGAGTAACTTTTGATGCGACTTCTGTTTGCTTGGCAAAACTTTGATGCAGATGGGCGTTCTGCCCATCCATCATACCTGCACTAAAATGTTGTACCTGCACCTCTTTTGTACTTAATTTTAACATCTTTAAAGTTGTAACGTTTTGCATGGGGCTCAGTATTCGTACAGATTGGAGATATGTCCGATTGTTTCTACATTGTATTATTTGCTTTGCAGGGTATGTGTACATCCTTTTTGATTCCGACAAGTCTGTCCGTGCCCTGCTGGAAATGTGCACGCTTGATTTCCGCAGTGAGGGCACACATGGTGATTATTACTACAAGGTTTCAAGCCGCCGCATACGTTCCAAAGAGGTAATGTCAAGGTGTTAAGTAAAACTGATTACCTTTGGTAATTCTCATTGACAGTCATGAAGTAAAACCCACTATATGCAAAATATAGCATTTTTGGGGGGTAAAGTTCATACTGCTTATCTGCTTATCAATCTTGGGTATACTTGACCTTGTCTTCTTGTCCAGTCTCGTGAAATAACTTTTCTGCATATATTTTATCTTGAATATTTGTGGTCATCTCATAATCGTCAATCAAGTGAAAAAATATTATCGCTCAACCACCACATAGCTTGGCCTATCTAACGATGTAATCACTCTGATGTTTCTGCTCGGAACCCAATCGGTGTCGGCTGTCGTTCCTCAAATACTGCGATGAAAAGGACACCATCAAGGTGAGCCCTCACTCGATTCCTGTACAATGTCAACACCTCTTCAATCGACAAATTGTCACTGATTAAAACCTTGAATCTTATTCGTTTTCCTTATTACTGCCTGTCACCGAGTTAACCACTTAAACCCCATATCTGCAACGATCCACAGATTCCGTGATGCATTATCAAAAAACTGTTTTTTGTATTTTATCACCTTTCTTTCACCCCATTACCTGATTTCCCTCATAATATACTGCATCTGCCAATTCTCTGCCCACACCATGGCTATATCCTCTGCTTTCCTGAATCTGATCAACCCACCCACTCGGAGGAATTGTCTGCACTTAACTCTGCTTTACAACAACAACAACAACAACATGCATTTTCAAGGCCATTTTCCCGGCTCGAGTGACCGAGTGGCGGTCCCCATGACAATCTTCTCCATTTTGCCCTATTTTCTGCATCTCTCCTTGTTAACCCCCTTGCCCGCATTTCTTCTTCCACCATCTTTGGCCAAGTCTTTCTCGGTCTTCCCCGTCCTCTACTTCCTTCTACATTCATTTTCATCACTCTTCTCAACCAGTCACTTTCATCCTTCCTCAACACATGACCAAACCATCTCAACCTGTTCCTCTTCACAGCATCAATCACAGGCTCTATTCCCATCATCTTTCGCAATTCATCATTTGTCTTCCTCTCTCTCAACGATACTCCGCACATCCATCGAACCATTCGCATTTCCACCCTTTCCAACCTTCGTTGCTGCTCTACGTTCATTACCCATGTGTCGCTCCCATAAATCATAACACTTCTCACACATGCAGCATACACCTTTCCTTTCAGCTTCAACGACACTCCCCTCCTCATCAGCATGCCACTCAGTTCCCGAAACTTCTTCCATGCACATCTCACTCTGGCAACTGTTGCCGAGTCTGATCCACCTTCTCCATTCAGCATGTCTCCGAGGTAGCAAAATGTTTTCACACCTTCCAGCTTCACGCCGTCTCCAAGATCCAACTCAACATTTCCTCCATCTGCAGCTCCCTCTGTGCACACCTTACATTTGACTGTAGCTGCCACACTGGTTAATGACCCTCTCAGACCACTACATTTTTGATGAACCCACTCAGCACACATGATACATTGAATGGAGTTCACTCCGACACCCTTCCTGCACACAGCACAGGGCCACTTCCCAGTTCTTTCCACCTCACCACATACCTCACCACATGCTTTACCACTTGCTATCACCTTCGTCTTTCCGATATTCACCTTCAGACCTTTTGTCTCCATACATTCCTTCCACTTGTTCATCTTCTCCTTCAGTCCATCCATACTTTCCGCAATCAACACCAGATCATCTGCATACAACAACTCCCACGGTAAACCCTCCTTTACGTTCTGAGCCAGCACCTCCATCACAGCTACAAATAGTAGTGGATTTAGTACCGACCCCTGATGCACTCCCACCTTCACCTCAAACTCACCACTGTTCCTGTCCTTCGTTCTTACAGCTGTGCGTGCTCTTTTGTACATTGCCATCACTACTCTGATCAACCATTCCTCCACTCCTAACTTCCTCATTGCCCATGTCAATACTTTGCATGGAACCCTATCGAATGCTTTCTCCAGATCAACAAACCCAAGAAACAACTTCTTCCTCTTCTCCATGTACTTCTCCTGCAACTGTCTCACAATAAAAAGCGCGTCTGTCGTTCCTCTTCCTGACATAAATCCAAACTGCATTTCGTCGATCTTCACTTTCTTCCTTATCCTCCTCTCCAACACCCTTTCCAATACCTTCATTCCATGCTCCAATAACTTTATCGCTCGGTACGAGCCACACTCTAGAGGGTCACCTTTCCCCTTGTATCGAGGGACAAGTGTACTCAGTTCCCAATCCACTGGAATGCGGCCTGCTTTCACCGCCAGATTACAGATCTCTGTCATTCTCTTCACACCCCAACTTCCTGCTGCCTTCAACATATCTCCCACAACTCCTGTCGGCCCTCCCGCTTTTCTACTCTTCATTGCTTTTATCGCTTCTTCAACTTCCTTCTGAGTTATCTTCTCTGCCGGTCCTAAAACTGGGTTACTCTCGATGTTGCCATCCCATTCATTCTCTGTATTCAACAGCATTTCCATATATCTTTTCCATCTCCCTTTAATTCCATCTGGGTCCACAACGATTTGTCCCACTTCATCCTTCAAGCAACGCACCCCCATCACATCACACCTCTCTTTCGCGATCTGCTTTGCAATCCTGAAAACTGCTCTCTGACCCTCTTCCGAATCCAAGCGTTCTCCGAACATTTTCCTCCATGCCTCCTGCGCCTTTGCTACCTCTTTCTTTGCAGCCTTCTTGGCTGCCTTATAACTTTCATGCTCTGCTGTTTCTGCTCCCGTACCCTTCGCCTTCTGCCACTCCTTGAACTTCTTCCTCTTCTCGGCAATCCTCTGTCCAACTTCATCATCCCACCACCATGTTTCCGAGTGCCTCGGTGGTCCTTCTGTCCATCCACATACCTCACCAACGGCTCCCAACAGACTAGCTTTCATTGACATCCAACCACTTTCAAGCTCAACCACATCATCCTCTACCCTACTCAGCCTCTCTTTTAATGCCTCCCTTACTGTCACCTTTCAACCTCCACACCTTCATTCTCGGTTGGTACTTCACCCTTAACTCTGCTTTACAAATGACTAATATTGGGGCCCTTTTATAACTTTTGAGGTGTGCCATTACTTGGTATATCCTCGATTCTCCCATGCTGACGATTCTTTGCTCCCTCTTAACCAAGGAAGTTTTTCATCCATGATCCAGCTTCAAGTAATTCCTAGCCCTCTTCTTGCCGTGTGGCCTTTTTTATTCTGTATAAAGTACCTTCAAGTTCCAGTAAACATTTTGCTATCACTTCTATGCTATTATGCTATTACTTTTACTATTAGCTATTTATTTACTATTAGCTATTTATTATTTTGCTAATTACTATTATGCTATTATGCTATATTATGCTTCTATGCATGCTATTACTTCCCTTTATAATCCAATCGGTTACTCGCTTGTAGAACAACATCAAATTTGTTAAACTAGCTCCTATTAACTAATTTAGATTTACCTTAATAGCTCCTGATTCCCAATTGGTTTTAGTACCTTCCCTGCTACAAAAGGTGAGCTTAAATTTATCCAATGCATCCCTGGATACATCAAATAATTATGCCTCCACCGACGAAGTCACCAGAGGCATTGTTTTCAGGTTGTCCATCTGGCTATCTGTCCGTCCGTGATAGGTTTTCGTTACTGCAATAACTTGAGAACGGCTGAAGGGACCTTCGTCAAACTTGGTGCAGGTATGTATAGAGGTAAAGACGAACTGATTAGATTTTGGGGTCAAAGGTCATGGTAGGTAAAAATCCTGTTATTGCCATAACTTGTTTTATATTTGTTATTTGGTTCTCGTTATCTGTTATGACTTGAGAGAATGGTAATGGAGGATCTCAAAGATGTACAAAAAATCTCATTCTGCTGTAAATTTCCTGTGTGTGTACTGCAGGTGCAAGTGATTCCTTGGATGGTGGCAGACTCTGAATTCATGTGGAACCACTCCCAGTGCATTGAGCCAGTGAAAACCATCTTTGTTGGTGCTTTGCATGGGATGCTGAATGCTGAGGGTCTCGCAAAAATCATGAACGACTTGTTTGATGGTGTAGTGCATGCAGGGATAGACACAGACAAGCACCACTATCCCATTGGTGAGCAAGCATTGTAGAACGTTTGAAACTGTACCTTGATGTAATTTCAGCACCCTGATAAATTAAGTATTTTGGGGTTCGTATTATTGTGAGAACAGATGTTGTAAATGGTAGATTTCAAAACATATCCATATTTGGCCTGCCTTCCTCTTGGTGAACTTTGCTCGTGGGCAATTGCGCCAGCCCGTGACTGCAAAAGGTGCCACCTTTCCTGGCTTGCTGACTTCTACTGGTGCTATTGGTATATAGGTCTTGATCAGCACTCCTGAGCTATTATCCTACTTACAAGGCTTTCATCTGCAGCTTGATTGAGTACTGCTCTTTTCTGGGCTGGATCCCCTGCTTTGTCTTGCTCACCTTGATGCCGTGGAAACCAAGGCTTTCAAGATAATTGACATCTCGCAATGAAGCTGGGTCTATGGGCCCATCACTTTGTCATCGCCATCAGGTCGGTGGTCTGTTTTCTTTGGCCTCGCTGCTCGTCTTGCACCCTCTGCCCTCTCCATGCTCTGACTCCACCATACCCCCCCCCCCCCCTCCGCCCAAGTACCTGCAGGATGCATGGTCAACCCCCCCCCCTATTGAAGCTGCCCAAATCCAGAGAACCATTGCCCAACTCCACTCATTTATTCTTACCACTCCCCCCCCATTGGGTTTGTGGATTTTGGAGGCCATTGCCAAAATATGGCGAAAGGTGTGGCAGTTGTAATACATTTTGAACATGGAGATTACACCTTGGTCAAGTGGTTGGATCACGGAGATGATGTTGTGTGGCAGGAAGATCACCTCGACATTCGGGAGAGCAATGTCCAGGTCTGCTGGGTGGCCATGATTGTTGTCCACCAGCAGGAGAACCTTGAATGCAAGGTTTTATTTCACTAGATGCCTCTCCACCTGAGGGACAAAACAATTATGTAGCCAGTCCATGAAGATTGCTGCCATCACCCATGCCTTCCTGTTTGACCTCTAAAATGTGGGCATTTGTTTGTTCTTACCCTTGAGAAGCATGTGGGTTCAGGGAACAGAACAGCATCATGGGTTTGACCATACAATCTCCTATTGTTTGTGCAGAGAAGAGATACCCACCCGGTCCTTGGCGAATGAATCCTGATGTTGTCCCCTTTTACTTCGAGATGAAAGTTCTTGTGGGCATCTTTTTCCTGAAGATGCCGGTCTTGTCTACATTGAAGACCAGCTCTGGGTGGTATTCCTTCTTGAGCAGGGAACGCTTTGGCCATGTCGTGGTCCACAGAGGCACGCTCACCTGTTTGATGTTGCGGAGACCATAACCGCTTCTTGAGGTGAAACCATCCCTTGCTTGTGAATTAACTGGGGTTGCTCATGCCGTCATGGCTGAGCGCATCATTTGTGCTCACACCCACCTGTGCCAATCAGATGCTCGTAAATAAGTTTTGTCTTTTCATGAATGAGGTCCACTCAAAGGCATGCTCTTCACGTTTTCATCTATTCATAGGCCGAAAGCCTTCTCCATCCTTTCTATGTGGACGTCCCGGACCTGGCCAACCACCTCGGTGCAGTGCTCGCCACAACACTTTCTCGGAATGCCGACTCATTCTTCTGTTTAACGAATGGTGGGTTCATGCTGTAATGCCTGCCCACAGGGGTTCTGCTCTTTTCTCGAAAGCAGAGCCTGCAGCTCTACTTTCTGGCTCAGGCTCACTTTCTTCTGCGTCTTGGCAGTTGACGCATCTCAGGCACAGGTCTTGCGCTTGGGAGCCATGATTGAACGATGAGCAGATTGAGAGGTCAACGCAACGGGATAAGAAGAATAATTTTGACCCAGGACTGTAAGTAAGCATGTGGGAGGGGTGAGTAGTCTGCCCATTGTTTGTGGGGGATGTTATTGGGTGATGTTGTATTCAGCAGCTGATAATAATAGATGCAGTGTAACATCTAGGATGATGCCGTATGGAGCAGCTGCTAATTGCACCAATAGATGCGGTGGAGAATTTTGATTCTGTACAGTATTTCATGGGGGATGATGTGTTATGCAGCTGGTGGGATATGCAGCGAAGCTATATTTACAGTGTGAACGATGGGTCATGTTCGCTTGTAAATATTTGTGTGGTGGGCTAAAACGATGGGCTAAAATATGTTTGTGCGGCTGTGAAAAGCCGTGAAAAAGTGAAGCACAGGGCTGTGAATGTCGAAGCAGGTCATGCTCACAGCTTGTGGAAGATGTTTTTATTTCTCTATTTTTCGTGCATGTCCAGCTGCTTTGTCTGGTTGTTCGAAGATATGTTTTAGAACTGTTATGTTTGTGGCTTGTGGGGGGGGGTGGGGGGGGTGAATTGCGTCTGCGAAAAATTGTGAATACACAAGACACGGCTGCAGATATAGAAGCAGGTTGCATTTTATCAACCGTGAATGTCGTGATCCGACTGCCGCATATTTTACATCTCCCCCAAGCAGAAGGATAGTGCTTGCTTCTTTCTTTGTAGAAAAGGGGGTAAGTATTTTTTGGTCTACCACTTATTCCCCTCTATTATTATTATTATTATTATTTTTTTCTCACTTCTGTCCCTGTGGGGGCATACATTCTTCATCACCTTGTGGGAAAACTACTAAAATCCAGGCTTTCTCCTCGTTTATTTTGTACTTGATGAAGTTTCTTCCTAACTTGTTGAACCTTCTTTCGTTCAGTTTTAATTTTGCATTGCTGGTTGTCCTTCATTCCTGCCCGTGATGTTTATTTTCTTTAACCATCTCCCATCTGTTTGCAGATTGCTACATTTCCTTCCCTTGTTACTTGATTCTTTTATTGTTGTACTGCTGTTCATCTGCCACAGTCGGTGCATTATCTTGTTCGTTGGCATCTCACTTGACCATGCAAACCTTTTTTTTCATAGAAGAGGTATGCAGGTCTATGTGAAGAGGCTATAAATTAAATTTTAAACTCCTTACAAAATGATGGCTGTTGGCATTTACTTTGTAGGTTCTGGACGTGTGGCATTCAACAACCACAAGAGCTTCATGAAAGCAGTTCATTCTGCTTTTATTGAAATAAAAACTCCTAAATTTACCAAAAAAGTAAGTTTTCTACATGCTTTGCACATGCTCCTAAATATGCTACAAGACTATGCTTGATCTTATTTTTTTAAACTAAAATTGTACTCTGTAGTTGCCTTTTTAATTGCTAGATAAGCCTATTGCTATATACTAGGATGGTTATAAAAAATGAAAGTTAGAAAAGTCATGCTCCGAACACTTTAAAAAAAATTGTATGTATGAAAAACCCTTGTGAAATTTTAAGCCATTTGGACTAAATTTAGGGGTTTCACATGGTTTGTAATTTCACATATTTGGCTCGCATAAATGGTTGGAGCTGATAATTATTTATTCTCCACTGCTATACTTGTGATTTTGACTGACAGTTGACCTTGCCATGTGCTGCACATTTTTTTTTTTTTTTTTGTGTATTCAAGATCGAGGCTCATGTAAAAGATAACATTGCTCACAAAAAGACAATAACACGTAAAACATAAAACGTATGATAAAGGGAGCAGGGACATCAGGAGATCTGTGAGGGAGATTTAGGGGGGAGGAAGCGTGGAAGAGGGGGGGTTGGGGGAGGTGGGAGAGGTAAAAAAAAAACGCATAGACACCGAGGACTTCCAAGAAAGAAGTCGGTATTTCAAAAAAGTGGATCTGCGGTGAATTAACGGGTAGAAAAGATCAAGGATTTGGATGGGGGAAGATAAGATAAGATATGGTGGTGAACAGCTGTTTTAAAGACCTGGAGGGAGGGGTGGGATTGATTGAATCATTGGAATCTCCTGCGTTGAAGCTGATTGTGAGGGCCTTTCACTCACTCACCGCAGGCAGGTAGGTGGACTTTGTCTTCTACCGACTCCTATCCAGCCTAGCTCCCCCAGCTCTATCCAAATCTGTCCAAATCAAAATATCTCTGTCCCCAAAATATTCCTTCAGGTCGCACAAGATCTGCCAGCAACCCTCTTCTGGTGAAGCAATTCCAGATTTAATAATAATAATATAATAATTTTTTATTGTCCTATTTTCAGGGAAATTTTTCTTTGGTGACACCGTAAGTTGACCATCATTAACACATAAAACTCAAACTGAATAAGAAAACAATATAAAATATAAAATATGGAAGATTGACTAAACAGCAAAATGTCTAGGAATTTGAATTTCGCATTTGAATTGCACATGGTACAAATGACCTTTGAAAATGTTCTTCTTCATCCTCCTTACACGAAAGTGTCTCCCTGATAGCAGTTTTTCAAAAAGCCCGTTCAAGAAATGACTCATCAGTACACACCTGCACCCCCTTCCTTTTCAATGCTCGCAAGTATAGAGACTCCAGACTAGTTGAAGGCCCACCTACAGCTTTAAATGCCAGTGTAATGACCTTTCTCAATCGTGACTTATTCCGCACATTAAGATAACTGTAATCAAATTAAATGGAAATCAAATTGTACCAAAATCAAATACCAGGAAATCAAATTAAATGATAAAACACTGATCAGTGAGGAATTTGTTAACATCCGCATCACACTAGAGCCAACACCAAATGAATTAAACTTCCTGGGAAGATACAATCTTTGCATTGATTTCTTGTACACAGCATCAGTATTTCCATCAAAAGTTAACTTATCAGTAAAGGTACCCAGGTATTTAAATTTGTTAACAATTTCTACCTTATCACCATTTATGGTTACAGGCTCATGATTGTGACCTTTCCGAAAGTCCAAAATCATCTTTTGTTTTACACACATTCAGAGTAAGACAAAAGTCCCCACACCACTTATTCAATGCGTCAATCTCGTTGAGGTACGATACAAAAGATGATTGATCGGAAAGACAGCCAACAATGGCGATATCGTCTGCATACTTAATAAAGTTACAAACTTCTTTAAGAGCCACGCATCCGTTGGTGTACAAACTGAACAGTAGAGATGACAATACACAGCCTTGTGGAGCACCAGTATTCAAGATTGATAACTTTGATAAGCTACCATTCACCCTCACCTGCGGAGGACGATCTCGTAAAATACTTTCCACCCAGAGTATGATATGGGGGTTCAGGCACAGGTCACTCAACACTTTCAGAAGGGTAAATGGCTGCATAGTGTTAAAGACTGGCGAGAAATCAATAAATAACACACGGACATCGGTTTCATTCTGGTCAAGGTGACTTGTGATTAGATGAAGTAAGCTGAGCCAGATATCTTCAACACCTCGTCTTGCTTTGTATGCAAATTGTAAAGGATCCAGTTTAGGAGTTACATCTGATGCTATAAACTTCATCAATTTCTCCATGCATTTCCACAAGATGGAGGTAAGGGCAACAGGTCTATAATCATTGAGCTGCCTTGGGTGAACCTTTTTTTGGCACAGGAATAATGATGGACTTTTTCCAACAAATAGGGACAGTATGAGTAGCCAAAAGTAACTGAAACAATGGAGTAAAAACATTAAGTTCTAAACAAAACTCTTTCAGAATACCAGACTTAATGCCATCTGGACCACAAGCCTTCCTTTTACTCAATGCCCGAAAACACCTCACGACATCAGGTTCACAAATTACAGGTATGGGACACGCTCGAGTATCTAGATCCTCACAGAGAGCTTCACATTTTACTCGGTTTCCTGGAACATCAAATCTCGCGTAAAAGTCACTCAATTCATCCACAAATTTGGAATCTGGAACATTAGTGGGCAATCTACCATTCTTGAGCCTCTCATCCATGCCCATCATATGCCTGAGTCCCCTCCAAGCATTACGAGCATCACCATCGTGTTGTTCTTCAATCTTATCCTTGTACGACCGTTTACACTTGCCGATGACAGAGCGCAATTCTTTCTTCGCCTCCCTGAGGGCCGAGTCATCCTTCTTCAGGAATGCATGCTTTTTCTTCTTCATCAAACACCACTTCAGCGGTAACCCAAGGTTTGTTATTGGGAAGCATGCGACTGGTTCTCTCTGTGGTAATGAGGTCCTCACAGAGCTTCACATATACTGTGATCGTCTCAGTAAGTTCATCAGGGTCGTCAAGAGTCAAAAATACATCCCAGTCTGTGCATAGGAAACAGCCCTTCAAACGTTCGTTATCCTCCGCCGTTCTGGTTTTAACTGTCTTGGAAGGAACTGGCATTCGTTTCACCTTTGGTCTGTATGAAGGTAAGAGATGGACCACCTTTTGGTCTGATCGTCCGATCGCAGGAGCACATTTCGTCACATAAGCATGTTCAATGTTACCGTAACATTTGTCCAACGTCCTGTTACCACGGGTAGCAACATCCACATACTGATCGAGCTGAGGGAGTTCCTGATCAAGATCACATCGATTGAAATCCCCAAGAACCAGAATCGATTGATCCACTGAACGGGCGGTCGCTCCATTGTAACTTTCTGTGATTCGTTTCGATGCGCATTTAAAGGCCGGCCCCGGTGCGTACACCAGAATAATAGTGCATTGACCAAATTCCCGTGGCAGGTAGTAGGGTCGGAAAGACACCGTCAGTAGACACCGGAAGGAAACTGCCAAAATCAAGACTCTGCTCACCTTCACTCTTTCATTCCTCTTTTCTCCCGCCTCTGGAACAAACTCCCCCACTCTCTTCAATCCCACCCCTCCCTCCAGATCTTTAAAACAGCTGTTCACCACCATCTCTTATCTTCCCCCATCCTCTGCCGCCACTCTCTGCCACTCCATTCCTCATCCCTCAGATCGGCATTCTGCAACCTCCTCACTCTCTGCAAACCTGGACAATCACACTGGTCAAACAAGTGGAACATGTCTTTCAATCCTGACAAATCTCACACCATTACTATGTCTCTCCGAAAAGACCGACTGCACAACCCTCCCATCTAGTTTCTGAACAATCCTCTCCAAGAAGTTCTGTCACTCGAGCTTTTGGGTCTCACTATCTGCCATGATCTTTCCTGGGAAAACCACATTTCAAATCTGGCCTCCAAAGCCAGTCGCCGACTGGGCATCCTCCGTCGTGCGAAATCCTTCCTTGGCACACCTGAGCTCCTCACCACGTACAGGGCTTTCATCTGCAGCTCAATGGAATACTGTTCTCCCCTCTGGGCTGGTGCTCCTGCCTCACACCTGGCTCGTCTTCACGCTGTTGAAACCAAAGCGTTCAGAATCATTGGAATCTCCCGCGATGAAGCTACCTCCGAGGGCATTTCACTCACTCACCGCAGGCAGGTAGGTGGTCTTTGTCTTATACCGACTCATATCTGGCCTAGATCCCCCAGCTCTATCTGTGCTCTGTCCCCCAAATATTCCTGCAGGTCGCATAAGATCTGCCAGTAACCCTCTTCTGGTGAAATTGCCAAAATCAAGACTGCTCACCTTCACTCCTTCCTCTTTACCTTTATTGTCCCCTGTCGCACCGCGGAACGAAAGGGGGACTATGGTTTTCCCCTCCGTGTGTACGTGCACTGCAATATCTTGATAAAAGTAAGCGAAGGACCGAATTCTAATTTGGTGTGGGTGCAACTAGGCATATGGAAGAACCCTATTGAAAATTAGGTCGCCACATCAAAATCCAAGATGGCTGTCACCATATCTAAACCTTGTGAGCGCGATATCTTGAAAAGTAAATGTCTGAACCCTGTGAGCGGAATATCTTGAAAAATAAACGAACTACTAACTTCTAATCTGGTGTGGGTGTATCTACGCATAAGGAAGAATGCTATTGAAAATTGGGTCGCCACGTCAAAATCCAAGATGGCCGCCTTGCGTCTTCCACTTTGTCAACTCGCATCACTTCACCGACGGGGGACCTCGGCGTAACGCTTGTTCGTCTTTACTCCTGCCTCTGAAACAAACTTCCTCACTCTCTTCAATCCCACTCCTCCCTCCAGGTCTTTAAAACAGCTGTTCACCACCATCTCTTGTCTTCCCCCATCCAAAACCTTAATATTTTCTTCCTCCACGTTAATTCACCCCAGATCCAATTTTTTGAAATACCAACTTCTTTCCTGGAAGTCTTAGCAGTGTCCACGTGTTTTATACTTCTCTCACCCCATTCCCATGCCTCCTCTCCCCAAGCCCTCTCCCTCCCACAGATCTCTTGATGTCCCTGTTCTCTGCTTTTGTACTTGTGTGCTTCTCTCTCCCCATCTTGTCTCCCGCTCCCTTGGTCCTATGTTTTTTGTGTCAGTTTTTTTTTTTTCTGATTAATGTTAGCTCTTATGCGAGCCTCAATCTTGTATACTACGACAAAAAAAAAAGAAAAAAGTTTTCCGATTGCAGTAAATCATCGCTTATCAGGCACAATCATTGAGTGGCTGGCAACCATGTCACTGTGCATCCCCTAAAACTTGATGTATTCAAAAAATATTTTACAGGCAGAGGTTTTACCTCAATAACAAAAAAAATTAAACGTTAGGAATAAAACAATTCAATTTTTTTTTTTTTTTTTTTTTACCCCAATGTCGTTAAGAACCACCCTGCTATATACCTGCACAGTATATTTATTTTAGTGGCTGGCTGATTTTTATTTCAAATGCTTGTCCATTGAGCCTTGAAATATTCAAGGAGTACCTTGGAAGATGCTGACGAGATCTGACATTTTGTAAATCGGAACTTTTTTGTAATGTTTATTCTTGACAGCTTCAGATTGATCCGTATCTTGAAGATGCAATGTGCCAGCTCTGCCACACCCAGAATGGGCCGTACTTCTGCCGAGAAATAGTGAGTGTTACTGCTTTCAAGTGGTCATTACAGAATGGCCTGTACAACCTGTTTGTGGTGTGTGGGTGTATAGATATAAAATCTTTTTTTTTTCTTTTCTTTTTTTAATCTGGATATAAATACCTTTGTACATTAACTTTGTACGGGGCGAAGTGACAGAGGTACCACCATGCTTACTCCCATGTTTGCTTAATTTCGCCTGTCTTATTTGCATTTTCAAGAAGTTGAAGAAAAAGGAGAGGATGTGAATTTTTTTTTTTCATAGTTTCCTTCTTAATATTATACT
Organism: Myxine glutinosa; assembly: GCF_964187855.1. Taxonomy (NCBI): domain Eukaryota; kingdom Metazoa; phylum Chordata; class Myxini; order Myxiniformes; family Myxinidae; genus Myxine; species Myxine glutinosa. The sequence goes on from NC_136262.1 coordinate 155,935,979, forward strand.
TTTTTTTGTTTTGTTTTTTGTTATTGTTATAGAAAAGAAGAAAAGGAATTTATACGAGTAACATTGTGGATTTGTGACCATCCATAAAAAGGGTTGTTTGGGTTTGAAGCTTTTCAGATGAACTCGAGGAAATCCTCGTCACCGAAGTAAAATCCTCGTTCCTTGTTGAAGACTGCACATAACTCCTCGTCCAAATCAGGGTAGAGCAAGTCACTGTTGCTATCGCCGTCGCTTGCAGCCACCTCCGCCGAGATGTCATCCTCTGTGCTGTCCATGTTGTTGGAGATGCAGCATTTCAGGAATGCTCGCTTGATGATCGACGACATGTCCTCCCACACCGTGACAATCCAGCCACAGATCATCCGAAGGTCGACCTTTTGCATCCTCCTGCTCTTGGTGTAGGTCTTCTCTTGGATCCAGTTGGACCAGCAGCGATGTAGCCCGTCCTTGAACGGCTTATTGAGGGCTGCATGAACAATGTCATCCCACCTGGGATGATTATGAGATCGGTGTTGGTCTGACGGAGCAGCGCATTGGTTTTTTTCTGTCTTGACAACGCAATGCATCCAGGACTAGCATGCTCTGTCGTCGGGAGAGACTGCCATTTGGTTTATTACTCCAGACCATGCGCAACCAGTCACTCATCTATCCACCCCTTTGCTCCGCACGAGCAATGGCGCCGGCTGGAAACTCTGGCAGACCATAAGTTTGAACGCTGCTATGAATGAATGCCTTGGCATCTTAATCGGTAGAACGGATGATACGTGAAGATCAATGGACTTGCTCTTGCTTCGGACAGGGTAAAACGAATGATTGTTACTGATGGATGGCATTGATGATCGACCCAGTGCGTCATTGCTGTTTGCGATTGCTTCTCCCTTTGCACCGGCTTATGCGCGTGGTCTCTCGGCAGCTGGGCATCGGACCAATTGGCGTTAACTCATTAAACCTCCATGTTAGAACCTGACATTTACATTATTGGCGGTGAGCTTAAAATAGAGTGGCTTTTATACTCTTAACAGCGGGAAAAGCCATTCTATTCAAAGCCGAGGCTGGTCTGTGTGATGTAATCTGGTGATGCAAGCCACCTGGTGTAATCTGGTGATTTGAGGTTTGGTGGCGTAAACTCGACCTTTGGCAGCACCACAAAAGAAAGAAAAATCCAATGGATTCAAATTTGGGCTGTTGGGTGCCTACTCTCGTGCTGTGGCCAAAAGTGTGTTTCCAAACAGCTCGTGGAGCAAATCGATTGTTTCACCTGCAGTATTCGGTGGGGAACCGTCCTGCATGAAGCATACAAGGCTGTCTTGGTTTGGAGACGGTAGTCGAGTGAGATCAGAGTGGAATCGGCGTAAGACCTTGCAGTACCGCTCACCGTTTGTCATGGTCTTACCATGGGTGTCCTCGAACCAATATGGTCCCAGCATACCCCATCTGACATTCAATGCACAGAAGCAAGTGGACTTGGGTCTTTGAGAGATGGCTCGGGCACCTCTTCAGGGGGCTCAGCACCGCAGATGTTGTTGATTGTTGATGGCCCTATTCAAATGGAGGTGTGCGTCATCACTGAACCACAAGTTGATCCAACTTGGGTACTCGGTCACTGAACCAATTACACATTGTTCCTCTTGCCATGTCATTCAGCGTTGGTTTATGCCTTGCAGATATGTAAGGGTAGAGCTTGAGTTCAGAAGTTGAATGTGCCATGTGGGAGGCTGAAATTGCTAGTTATTGGAAACTGACTGTGGGATTTCTTAGGACTTTCGATGGGTGAATGTCTTGTGGTCAATGTTGTCTTTTGATATTTTTTTTTCTTGCTTCCATGTGCTTGGAAGTGCTCCACGAACTGTTGAATGCTCCCATTGGAAGGTCCATTACATTGTAATACTGACAGTGTCATCAGCACACCTGCACGTAGGATTTTGTCTCAAACCACAGGCACGATTTTCACTTTTTGTTCCACTGTGAACGCCATAATTGATGCAAGGTCCTACTGATTACTTGTTACCCTGTGCTCGAGAAGGGAAAAGCGGGATTAAGCATTCCGTTGCGTTTGTGTGCCGTACGTGTCTGCATTTAAAAAATTCATTTTCTTGGCAACAGTTGGTCCGATTGACACGCAAGTTTACCCTAGAAGCGCCTCCGCCTGTAGAATTTTTTAAATTTATAACTGGTCAACAGTCAAATTGGTTCTGACTTCTTTTCAACTGTTTCTAACTAAATTGGTGCCCACGAATCTGAATCTGACCTCAAAATTTCGCTATCACATAACATTGACGTAGTACATCATAAGTGTGGGAAAAAATCTTTGGAGGATGCGAATTTCTTGATTAAGTCTATTTATTGTCACAAAAAATAATATGAACTTAGTTTTTATTTACATCACATAAAAAAATGTAAATCTCCAAAAATAATATGAACTTTATAAAATATCACAAAAAATAATATGAACTTTAAGTTTTTATTTACATCACATGAAAAGTGCTTCTGAACTTTACTTTTGCGTTTGTAGGAGCAATCACTTTCACGCTGTAAAGTCCAACAGTAGTCACCCATCATGTTTGGATTGAATCGGACTTGATATCGAGTCTCCATGATGACTTTGCTAAGATTTTGTGGAAAGAAGTCCAGATGAGAATGGAAGAAATGTATTTTACAGACCAATCAGCCTTCTCACAATTATCAGCAAAGTCATGGAATCCATCATTGCTTTGGATATGAAATCTTTCCTCTTCTCCAATGGCTTGATCTCTGATCATCAATTTGGTTTCAGACCAGGTCACTCGACTCTGGACGTGCTGCTGCTGCTGTCTCAACAATGGATGGAGGTCCTCAATGCCAAACAGGAAATTAGAACTGTCTCCCTCGACATATCACGTGCCTTCGATACGGTCTGGCACCCCGCTCTGCTCACCAAACTCTCCTCCTTTGGTATCCATGGAAATCTCCACGCATGGCTGGCGGACGTCCTCTCTAGTCTTAGTCAACGTGTGGCCCTGAATGGGTTTCTCTCATCTCCTCTTCCTGTTCAAGCTGGAGTTCCCCAAGGCAGTGTTCTGGGCCCTGTGCTTTTTCTGGTCTTCGTCAATGATCTCTCTGACTCTCTTGAAAATCCTCTCTATCTCTTTGCTGATGACTCCACTCTCTGCCGCTCCATTCCTCATCCCTCAGATCGGCAGTCTGCAGCCTCCTCACTCTCTGCAGACCTGGACAAAATCAGACTGGGCAAACAAGTGGAACATGTCTTTCAATCCTGACAAATCTCACACTCTTACGATGTCTCTCCGAAAAGACCGACTGGACAACCCTCCCATCTACTTTCTGAATAATCTTCTCCAAGAAGTTCTGTCACTCAAGCTTTTGGGTCTCACTATCTGCCATGATCTTTCCTGGGAAAACCACATTTCCAAGCTGGCCTCCAAAGCCAGTCGCCGACTGGGCATCCTCCGTCGTGCGAAGTCCTTCCTTGGCACACCTGAGCTCCTCACCACATACAAGGCTTTCATCCGCAGCTCAATGGAGTACTCTCCCCTCTGGGCTGGTGCTCCTGCCTCACACCTAGCTCGTCTTCACGCTGTTGAAACCAAAGCATTCAGAATCATTGGAATCTCCCGCGATGACGCTATCTCCGAGGGCCTTTCACTTACCGCAGGCAGGTTGGTGGTCTTTCCGTCTTCTACCGACTCCTCTCCGGCCTTGCTCCCCCAGCTCTCTCTGGGCTCTGTCCCCCAAATATTCCTACAGGTCGCACAAGATCTGCCTGCACCCCTCTTATGGTTATACTGCCAAAATCAAGACTCTCTGCTCACCTTCACTCCTTCATTCCTCTTTTCTCCCGCCTCTGGAACAAACTCCCTCACTCTCTTCAATCCCACTCCTCCCTCCAGGTCTTTAAAACGGCTGTTCACAACCATCTCTTATCTTCCCCAATCCAAAACCTTGATCTTTTCTACCCCCGCTAATTTCACCCCAAATCCACTTTTTGAGGTGCCGACTTCTTTCCTGGAAGTCCTTGGTGTCCTTTCGATTTATACCTATCCTGCCCCCCCCCCCCCCCCCCAAGGCCCTCTCCCTCCCACACACCTCCCGATGTCCCTGCTCTCAAATGTTGTGTTTGTGTGCTTCCTCCCCTTCTCTCCCCATCTTGTCGACCGCTCCCCTTTTTATATACTTTGTTTGCTTTTGTTTGATTTGTTTGTTTGATTTGTATGTTTGATAAATGTTAGCTCTTTCACGAGCCTCGACTCTGTATTTATATTAAAAAAAAGAAAAATCTCGAGTGACATTCGAGCACCGAGTGCCTGGTAACTCTTCAACACCTTCTCCACAAAGCTCTTCATAATTTGGTGCTCGAAAATTTCCAAGGTAATTGTTAGCAAGAGCCACAAAGCTATCCCAAGCAACGCTTTCCAGCTCAGATGGTCTCGTTACAAAGTCCTGATTAGTGAGTACAAGACGAATTTCGGCTGAGGTTGGTATTCCTATGGTTCTCAAAAACTGGATGTGCTCGTGAAAACTGGATATCATAATCGAAATCTACAGGTTCATGTTGGTTAGAATCACCTCTAAGTAAACTGGAACCATAAAACTTTTAAAAATGTGTTGACCAGTGTACTTATGACGTCATAGGTCTTGTGGTACGGACGCCATCTTGGAAAAATGTTGCACCTCTATATCTCCCAAACCGCTCAATGGAAAAAAATTAAACATGGCTCATTAAGTACTCACCATGGGGAATAAGATATGTTGATGGTGATGTCATCAGTGCCTGAATTATGACGTCATAATTAGACAAGTACAATGCTTGATCTGATCAGTTGGAAATAAAACAAAAATTCCTCTGCAACTGTTAGACCGATGGACACTAAATTTTCAGAATATGTGCGGCTCATGTAGAATTTTTTTTTCATGATAATTTTAACGTCATCGGTCACGTGGTAGACGCCAACTTGGAAAAAATCGAAAAAAAAGTTGTACCTCTATCTCAAACTGCTCCATGGAAAAAATTGAAACGTGGCTCATTGTAAAGAACTCCATACGGGGAATAGGTGCTAACGATGACGTCATTGGTGCCATAATTATGATGTCATAATTCGACAGAGACAATGCTTAGTCTGATCAGTTTGAAGTGTATTGAGCGTGATCTATGCAACAATTATATTGGAGAATATAAATTTATGTCATCGCTCACGTCTGAAAAATGTTCAAAAACAGAAGAGTTGCTGGCAACAAGTTGACTGCGCAGGGTAAGTATTCTATGTATACCATGTAGTTATAAATGGCATACCACCACCATAACATGCAAGAGAAGGGTAGAGATTTAGAAATGACAGAATATCAGGCTGTTCAAGTCGTCTACTTTTTTTGAAACACCCTGTATATGATGCAAAGATTAATTGATTGGGTAATGGCATAAAGAGGTCAGGTCATGTCAGGTAAAATGTGGTCATGTTAAGAATAACTTTAGAACAGCTGAAGGGATTTCAATCAAAATTGGTTCAAGTATGTATCATGTGAACAGGAACTTAAATTTTGGGGTCAGAGGTCATGTTATGCAAAAATAATTTCGTTACCATGGCAACTTAAGAATGGCTGAAGAGATCAGTCAAACCTGGTACCTGTATAATGTAATAACTGGGGTGGAGGCATGTCGGGTCAACGTGACGTCGAATAGTGCGCTCTAGTTTTGTATAAAAAAAAATTCTTGCTGCAGGCATGTTTCAAGTACTACTGCAAAGCATGTTGGTACTTCAGCCATGCACCGGAGAGCCTCCACCACCACCAGCCCCTCACACGTAACCAGAAAGGCTGGAGCTGCTTGTGAGCTGTGGACAGGCCAGCTCTCTTTGATTGGTTTTTTTGTGACTTGTGCAAATTATCGCACGTAGTAAAATTACAGCACTTTTAGAAATGTAGCTCGAAGGCCATAGTGCATTTATTTGTGAATGGAAAGATAGCTTTAACAGTGAGCAGGCCTTGTGTGCTTGTCCTGTGTTTTCTTTAAATTTGAGTTTTGCTGCAACCATTTTTATTATTTTGATCTGTCTCCTGCTTGAACACAAACTGGCAACCTCTGCTGTCTTTTTGATAATGTTTCTTCCAACATCGACATATCAACACTGCTTGCTCCAGCTTGTAATCACTCATCTGAGAGCGATGGGGATTTTAACGATCATCTTGGTTCTTTTATTACAAATTTGGCAGCTCCTCTGATCGGGTTCAAATGATAACAAATGCATACCGCTCACAACAATGTGCATTTAAGTACTTCTTTTAACACGGATCTACCTTTCAGAATTTTCAAGGTGTTTTTTGAAGGTCTGACAGGAACAATTTATAGTGAAACAAAAAAAAAATACCTCATTTCTTGTGACGTTTCACAGTTTAAGGATTTTTTACATTGTATGTTTGATGTAGAAAATATTTGTTTAAAACGTGTTGGTTTTGTTGGAAGCTTGTTTAATGATGCCTCGGAGGTTTGTTTTCCATGTGTTGTGGAGATCTTGCACTTGCATTGAAAGGCAAAAAAAAATAAAAATAAAACCAATTCCACATTTTGACTTTTTTGTGCTCTCCTCTTTCAAAATGATATTCTTCGCTTGGTTTTTGTATCGGTGTTGAGGCTCGTGGTGGAGCGAGAAGTCAAAACTGATTATGCCCTTACAACAGCAAGGTTTGACAAAATAAAGGGAGGCTATCTATTATATTCTCCGTAGGTGGTTCTGTCTGTGATACGTCTGTCCAGGGGAGTGGCTACACCTGGTCTGGGAGGGGCTTCAAAAACAAATATCCACCATTTTGTTTCCTCGCATAGCTTTGAGGCCTCTTTTGTTAGGCCAGCTGTGTCTTGCTCTTTTATTTCAACTCTAATTCGATATTTCATTTCATGTTTCAGTCGCTAACATGGTTTTAGACTCGGTTGAAAAAAAAAAAAAGACAACGGGAAGAAAATTCGATGAAAGTTACCTTTTATAGAACGAAATGAATTTTCAAAGGCCTATAACATAGAAGGCCATTAACACTCTCATGCCTTTATCTCCACACTAACTCACCATCTGATTTCATTTTTATCAATGGTTTTAGACTCGGTGTCAGCAATAATTGAGAAAATTCGCGTGCACACAGGAAATCGCTGAGACATTTTAGAAATGCGTGGCACGGTCTGTCATAGACCGCCTCAAATAACAGACGGGAAAATGCCGAGACGTATTAAAATTTTGTGGCGGACTTTTCCATTTGATGACAGTCGTCACAATGAAATATTTAATTTATACGTCACAATAATGTGGGGAGAGGGGCACAGCTTCGTTCACGTATCGCCACAGATGGGAAATTGCCGACATATTTCTTTTCTGATTTCATTCATTATTATACGCAAGTAGAGGTAATCATGTTTAAACACACCATTCATTCCATCGATGGTTTTTTTTGGGGGGGTGGGGGGGGGGGTGGTTCGCACGAGGTTTCAAGGCTGAATCGTGTTCTCACATCCAGGATTGATAAACAAACTCCATTTCGCGTGTGCATGGACATGTAATTCACAAGTGTAAAATAAATAAATAGATGGGAGATTGCCGAGATTTTTTTTTCCGTTCTTATTTTATATGTTATGTCCATGTGCACTTTAAATAAGTTTATTTGAAATCTAATTTTTAAAATGTCATTTTGTATGCTGTCACTAAAAGAGTAACTTTGGTTTTCGTGGGACACAAAGGTGCAATGGTATGTTCTTATACACCGCCCAAAATACTTTTTTTTTTTTCAAGGGACTTTTCCATTTGAGCTGTATTCCTTATATCGTCGGAATGTTTCATTCTTTATACGTAGTCACAATAAGTTGCAATTAGGTACTCTGCACGTGAGGAGAAGGGCGGAGCATCCTTTACGTGTCGCCACTCACGTTTGTAAATGCTCTAAAGAGGGAACAGAATGAGACCGCCAATGAACGTTAACACAAACTTGCACGGGATGCTGAGCAACAGACATTGGAAGGTAATGTGTGCTCAGCAAACATGTACAAGAGCAGCTGCAATGAATCCGGATGAAGGATTGAATAGTTTGTTTGTTTGTGTAATTGGACATCATCGGAGAATCGTTGGACATAAGAATTGAAAATCATAAGACATGGAATTGTGAGAAACAAAAAAACAAGTAAAGATACATTCAAAGTACCCCCATGCCAAATTAATCAATTAAGAAAACATTAATCAATACCCCCATGCCAAATAGTTAAATATCCGACAGCGCATCATTGCCGGGGTGCCTCCCGAGACTGTATTGGGACGAAAAGGTGTACAATAAATGATTGATTAATGGCATAATTAAAATCAATAAAAGATTATCAAATATTTTCTTGATTGGCTAATAGCATAACTAAACCATTCGTGCTTCATCCGAAGATGTATCTTTTTGAAATTTAATTAAATAAATCATTAATATTTAATTAATTAATTGATTAATCAATAAATAATTCATCGATTAATTGATTAATCAATAAATCAAAAATATCCTTTATAGCCACATCACCTGGTCAGTCATGTCCAAATATTAGCTTCCTAGCTCAAAAGGTGCCTGAGATATTGCCCAGATGAGAAAGAAAATAAATAAATAAATGATTGATAATGAAAAAAAAAAAATTATAATCATAAAAAAATTAAATAGTTAATCAATTGGCTCATAGAATACATAAACCACCACCATTTCATCCGAATCTGTAACTTAAAAAAAATTGTCATTCATCGGATAATTAAATAATTAATCAATAAATAAAAATACCCTTTGCAGCCAAATCACAGTCATTGTCATGTCCAAATATCAGCTTCCTCGCTCAAAAGGTGCCTGAGATATTGCCCAGATGAGAGGAAATAAATAAATAATTTATAATGAAAATAAATAAATAATAATCATTAAAAATTAAATAATTAGTCAATTCGCGAGTTGAACACATAAACCACCACCATTTCATCCGGATCTGTAGCTAAAAAAAAATTAGTCATTAATCAAATAATTAATTGATTTATCAATAAATCAAAAATAGCCTTTGCAGCCAAATCACTTGGTCATTCGCATATCCAAATAGCTTCCTAACTCAAAAGGTGCCTGAGATAATGCCCAGAAGAGAAAGGAAATGTTTAAGTACTTAATCGCTAATAATTAAATAACATCAATTAATAATTGATTAAACAAAAAATGCCGTTTTTGACAAAGGACTTGCTCACTATTGTGCCGAAATTTCAGCTTCCTAGCTCAAAGGATGGCTGAGATATCGCCCGGACAAACAAACAAACAAGAAAACAAGTACAGATACAAAGTCTGAAATAAGAAGAATATAATGGTATTTTTTATTTATTCACTTGTATGATCAAACAGTCATCCAGCATTACCAGCATTTGTCTATCGGTATCCATCCACCCATTATAGTGCGGTTCACTGGTTTGTATCTATACGTCATCATTGTTTATGCAGCCACCCTCGCACTTGCACAGCGCCGTACAACGAAGGCCTGCCCTGCAGCATTTACAATTCCCCCTACATGCTTTCGTGCATCCACAGTGCAGGAGGTTTGAGCTAGCACGGCTCCCGCATTCCTCTTGTGGCTAATGATGGCATCCCTCCCTTGAGCGAACTCCGACCACTCAGGAAGATGATTGAGCATATGATCTTTGAATCTGGTAGCATGCGGCTCTACCCGAACAGGGACACCCTTTGCCTGACATCATCGTCTTGTATAAGTCTCGTAATGCAGACAACTTGAAGACTTCAGTATGAGAATCATCAACATATGTGATCAACTGGGCCATGACCATGGAATCGAAAGGGGTAGCAGCAGGTCCATCTGATGAATATTGGCGCTCTACTGCACGAGCTTTGTCACGAAGCCACCAGTAACATTGGACGTGATAAGCGTCCATTGCATGAGTATCGGAACATGCAGTCAAGCGAGAATATAACTGCCAGTTTTTAGTTGTTGTTGCCCAGTCCTCCAGGTGTTCATCAGCATTATCGGTTGACACTTTGCGCAAGTCATTCTGATCCTGACCCTCGCAAACTATACAATGCAATGTTTGAGAGCAAGGGCCAAAACTGGACCCGAGTTTCTTTGGACTTGTCCCAGTTGCCTCTTCTATCTGCTTATCCAACTTGTCACGTACACGTTTGACCCTATAGCTATTACACGAACTCCTACAAGACTTATGGTACACTGCTCCATGTGAGTGAAGTGTTGCTGCAATTCCTCAGCCATCATTTAGCCGACTTATCTTGATACTGGAAGGCAGAGCCTTGAGCTGTACGAAATCATTCAGCTCTCTCTCAAGTGTTGACAATCCCTGTTCTGTTGGATTCACAAATACTTCGTTTTTTGTTTTTTTTCGAACAGCAAATGCAGCAGTGTGTCCAATCGGTCATTTGTGGCAGTGGAAGACGTTGAAAGTGGGATTACTTTAGGAAAATCACAACTTTATCCACGGTTCTGCAGTGCTTTAATAGGAAGATGAAGTTTCCGCAACAGCAACTATCTTCAGATATGCCATTTCCTGAAAAGAAAAGGACAACAATCAAAATTATATTTCTTTAATCGATTTAATATACATGAATCAACTTATATGTAATGCTTTGGATTGCTGTCGGCTATCTGGTGATGTCACAATGGTGACTGGAACGGAAAACCTGTCTGTCTTGCTTATGTTGTGATTAAGGTCCACCTTCTATATCTGGAATGTCAACCTACACACGAAGAAACTATCATTAGCAATACATTTTAATGTCATCTTATATACATGTATATTACTGCAATGCATTGATGATTACGTTTGGATAACATAGCATGGCACTGTATCCATTGATCCTATATGGATGAAAAACATGTATATTTGTCCAAAAATGTCCTCAAATGCGACCTTATGAGGTTTTTTTGTTGTTGTTTTTTAATACAAGATGGAGGCTCCTGAAAGAGCTAACATTAATCACACAAAAAGTCAAACTGATACAAAACACAAAAATAAGGGGAGCGGTAGACAAGTTGTGGAGAGAGGGGGAAGGACACAAACACATCATTTGAGAGCAGGGACATTGGGAGAAATGTGGGAGGGGGAAGGCTTGGGGGGGAGGTGGGAGAGGTATAAAACACATGAACACCAAGGACTTCCAGGAAAGAAGTTGGAATTTAAAAAAAAAAGTGTATCTGGGGTGAATTAGCGGGGGTAGAAAAGATCAAGGTTTTGGATGGGTGAAGATAGATGGTGGTGAACAGCTGTTTTAAAGACCTGGAGGGAGGAGTGGGATTGAAGGGAGTGGGGGAGTTTGTTCCAGAGGTGGGAGAAAAGAGGAATGAAAGAGTGAAGGTGAGCAGAGAGCCTAGATTTTGGCAGTTTAACCATAAGAGGGTTGCAGGCAGATCTTGTGCGACCTGAAGGAATATTGGGGGACAGAGCACAGAGAGAGAGCTGGGGGAGCAAGGCCGGAGAGGAGTCGGTAGAAGACAGAAAGACCACAAACCTGCCTGCGGTGAGTGAGTGAAAGGCCCTCAGAGTTAGCTTCATCGCAGGAGATTCCAATGATTCTTAAAGCTTTGGTTTCAACAGCGTGAAGCCGAGCCAGGTGTGAGGCAGGAGCACCAGCCCAGAGGTGGGAACAGTATTCCATTGAGCTGCGGATTAAAGCTTTGTATGTGGTGAGGAGCTCAGGTGTGTCAAGGAAGGACTTCGCACTACTGAGGATGCCCAATCGGCGACTGGCTTTGGAGGCCAGCTTGGAAATGTGGTTTTCCCAAGAAAGATCATGGCAGAGATCTTCATCTCGAATCGGCAAAATAGCACCAGAAATGGATTCCTCATACTCAAACCCCTACAAAGTGGTGTTATTTATGGTTCTACTACTTTTGGTTCTTAAGTTATTGCAACGCCTTACTTTCGATGGTGGCCATCTTGGATTTGTCCAATATGGCCACCACAGAGGGAGACCAGCTTGGCTCTCTCTCGAAATGGGTAGGTTATGGTAATATCTCCCTCTGGTCCAAAAATGGTGCTTGTGGAACGACGTGAACAATTATTATGATTATGCCCCCTGACTATCTGTGATTCGGCGATTAACTTTGAAACGGTGATCATCACACGATTAGCGATTCTACACGCGTCTAACGTCTAAACGCCTTTCGTAAATTCGACCCAATACGGTCAACGATAAAGTGCAAAAAAAGACAAGAGGTTCATGGAGGAGATACCTGGGGAAGGTGAACATGCTGCTGCAATACTGGATGAGATAAGTACTGTCTGCAAGATCACCAAACGTCTCTGTCGTTACAACTGTAAACAAACTGCCCTTGTAAAAGACAAGAATGGGAATGTTTTAATGTCGGAACACAAAGAAGCAGCAACTGAAGTATGACTGGTTCGTTATCGTTTGGCGTTACGTCCTCCACTACACGACTTATGAAAGGAAATTCCAGTTTCTTCTCCTTCGGTTGGTACAACCTTTGCAAAGCGCAGCTTTCCAGCATCTTTCAAGACCTTCATAGATGTAATTTTGCCCGGAACGATGATGGTGGACCAGTTTTATACTGTGCCATGATTTAATCAATGTAGGCCCTCTAATGGTTGAAATGTAACTCAATGGGTCCCAGACCACAGTACTACACATCAAATGCTGGAGATATTTCTGGACAGAGAGACGACCATGATCTCATGTCTGAGATTGGAGGCTTCCATCCATTGTTGGGAGATTGGTGAAAGTGGGGTGACTGCATACAATGGTTATTGTGCAAGCGGAGTGCAGGCAGTTGAGAGAATTGTGAGTGCAGCAGAGGTGGATCCAGGGGGGGAGGTGCAGGGGGTGCGCACCCCCCCTTCGATCCAGGAGGAGAGTGCAGGGGGTGCGCACCCCTCCTCCCCCATTCCTGATTTTTGATAAATTATAAGCTATGAATCCTGGATCGGCCCTTGTTTCCAGATTATTTTGAACAAGGAACGTTTCAGGCAGTTTACCAACGCTCATTGGTTTTAAATCACTTTTGCTTTATTATAAAACACCCCAAGTGCGACGGTAAAAAACCATACTTTCATCACGTAAATCCACTGTCCAAACACTGCCGCCAATACTCCCTTGCTCTTCTACTTCAGAAACATGTGCATTCCATTTCTCGACCACCTCAGCCAGGAAATGGACACCTGACTCTGTGCTGAAAATCGGGAAGGTAGTGATCTGTTTGTGCTGATGCCATCTGCAATAATCGCCGATACCTGCGACATTCCAGCCCTACATCAGAAGGTGTTGCGCTGGAAATACGACATGGAACATCCCGCAGGACTGATAAATGAGCTTCGAGACTGCAGGTGTTTTGGAGAAGGAGGCCCAACCACACGCTTCCAAGCACATTCATGGATTGTTTCTGCGCAGTAGATGGAGACGCATTTCCATCCATCAAAGTCCTACTCCATATTGGATGCACCCTCCCTGGAGGCTCCTGTGAGGCCGAACGCTCAGTTTCTTACCTGCGTCGTCTGAAGACCTACCTAAGAAATTCCATGGGAGAAAGTCGGATGGCATCTCTGGCCCTCATGAACATCCACCATGACGTCACCATATCCCCACAAGATGTGTGTGACATTTTCATTCAGAAACACAAGCGCCGTCTATTCCAAAATAGCAAAATTTACCATTAATAAAATAATTCACATTCCGCTATCCGATCTCTTTTGTGGGGAGAACCCCCTGCCTTGAGCTTCACAACCTCGGTGCATGGCGGTGCCGGGCTTTGTGGGGAGAACCCCCTGCCTTGAGCTTCACAACCTCGGTGCATGGCGGTGCCGGGCTTTGTGGGGAGAACCCCCTGCCTTGAGCTTCACAACCTCGGTGCATGGCGGTGCCGGGCTTTGTGGGGAGAACCCCCTGCCTTGAGCTTCACAACCTCGGTGCATGGCGGTGCCGGGCTTTGTGGGGAGAACCCCCTGCCTTGAGCTTCCCAACCTCGGCGCATGGCGGTGCCGGGCTTTGTGGGGAGAACCCCCTACCTTGAGCTTCACAACCTCGGTGCATGGCGGTGCCGGGCTTTGTGGGGAGAACCCCCTGCCTTGAGCTTCACAACCTCGGTGCATGGCGGTGCCGGGCTTTGTGGGGAGAACCCCCTGCCTTGAGCTTCCCAACCTCGGCGCATGGCGGTGCCGGGCTTTGTGGGGAGAACCCCCTGCCTTGAGCTTCACAACCTCGGTGCATGGCGGTGCCGGGCTTTGTGGGGAGAACCCCCTGCCTTGATCTTCACAACCTCGGCGCATGGCGGTACCGGGCTTTGTGGGGAGAACCCCCTGCCTTGAGCTTCACAACCTCGGCGCATGGCGGTACCGGGCTTTGTGGGGAGAACCCCCTGCCTTGAGCTTCACAACCTCGGCGCATGGTGGTGCCAGGCTTTGTGGGGAGAACCCCCTGCCTTGAGCTTCACAACCTCGGCCATGGCGGTGCCGGGCTTTGTGGGGAGAACCCCCTGCCTTGAGCTTCACAACCTCGGCGCATGGCGGTACCGGGCTTTGTGGGGAGAACCCCCTGCCTTGAGCTTCACAACCTCGGCGCATGGCGGTACCGGGCTTTGTGGGGAGAACCCCCTGCCTTGAGCTTCACAACCTCGGCGCATGGTGGTGCCGGGCTTTGTGGGGAGAACCCCCTGCCTTGAGCTTCACAACCTCGGCGCATGGTGGTGCCGGGCTTTGTGGGGAGAACCCCCTGCCTTGAGCTTCACAACCTCGGCGCATGGTGGTGCCGGGCTTTGTGGGGAGAACCCCCTGCCTTGAGCTTCACAACCTCGGCCATGGCGGTGTCGGGCTTTGTGGGGAGAACCCCCTGCCTTGAGCTTCACAACCTCGGCGCATGGTGGTGCCGGGCTTTGTGGGGAGAACCCCCTGCCTTGAGCTTCACAACCTCGGCCATGGCGGTGCCGGGCTTTGTGGGGAGAACCCCCTGCCTTGAGCTTCACAACCTCGGTGCATGGCGGTGCCGGGCTTTGTGGGGAGAACCCCCTGCCTTGATATTCACAACCTCGGCGCATGGCGGTGCCGGGCTTTGTGGGGAGAACCCCCTGCCTTGAGCTTCACAACCTCGGTGCATGGCGGTGCCGGGCTTTGTGGGGAGAACCCCCTGCCTTGATCTTCACAACCTCGGCGCATGGCGGTGCCAGGCTTTGTAGGGAGAACCCCCTGCCTTGATCTTCACAACCTCGGCGCATGGCGGTGCCGGGCTTTGACCAGCACCTATTAAACTACTCGATAACACCTTAACATGGCGTGCGTTTAGAACCATGGGAATTCTTCTGGATTCTCTGTAGTTAGCTTAATTAACGCAGGAGATCATAACAATCATTTCGCGAGAACTACACAAATCAGAAATTCCATATCGGAAAACTCCAGTGGAACTACACAAAAAACATGCCGCACGCATGCACACCACACACACCACAGACACACACACACACACCACAGACACACACCACACCACACACACCACAGACACACACACACACCACACACAAAATTCATCAATTTATAGCAGAAGGAACAGTTGGGCAAGTCGTTTCACCAGTACGTCGATCTGACCATCAGTCATCGCGAATCTGTTGGACCAGGGAAGAACACAAGGAGCTGCAGAAACTTCCAAGAACGCACGAAATGCCGTTTCTGACGATCAATTTAAAAAAAATTCCTGCGGTAAGACCGCCAGACCCCCCCATCATCCCCTCCCCCCAGCGCTATAGTTTCATGCACCACCCCCACCCCCTTGAAATTCCTGCATCCGCCCCTGTGCAGGCATTGGTTGTATGGACTCGGTAGGCTAAGGCTGTGGAGTCATGAATGTGATGAAGGTACACACAATGGCCTGCTATTCTCATAAAATATCATTTGATGTTTAAACTAGATGGTATTCATAGAATACTTACCCTGCGCAGTTAACTTGGTGCGAGCAAACTCATCTGTTTTTGAAGGGTTATTTTCTTTGATCCAATATGGCTGCCAGAGCACATGAGCGATTACATCATAAATTTTTATTCTCCAAATAATTGTTGCATAGATCACGTTCAATACATTTCAAACTGATCAGACGAAGCATTATCCCTGTCGAATTATGACGTCATAATTAAGGCACCAATGACGTCATCGTTAACAACACTTATTCCCCATGTAGAGTTCTTTAAAATGAGCTACATTTCAATTTATTTTCCCATGGAGCGGTTTTGGAGATACGGTTACATCGGTTTTTGGTTTTTCCAAAATGGCGCCTGTACCACGTGACTGATGACGTCATAATTAGCATTTAAATCTTCTACAGGAGGAGGCTTTCCTATGGTGAAAGTTTCGCGTTCGTCAGACCAAAAATTGCAGAGAAAAAAATTCATACTGATAGGATAAGTATTGTATTTGTCGAATTATGACGTCATAACGAAGCCACTGATGACATGATCATTAACATATCTTATTTCCCATGGGGAGTCGGTGACAATGAGCCATGTTTCAATTTTTTCCATGGAGTGGTTTCATAGATATAGAGGTGTGAAGTTTTTCCAAGATGGCGCCTGTATTACGTGACATATGACGTCATAATTATCATTATATCAGTCTACAGGAGATGCTCCTATGGTGAAATTTCGTATCAATCGACCAATAATTGCAGAGAAAAAAAGATTCATACTTATCAAATCAAGCGTTGCACTTGTCAAATTATGACATCATAATTAAAGCACTGATGACATCATCATTAACACATCTTATTCCCCCATGGGGAGTACTTGACAACGCACCATGTTTCAATTTTCTTTACATGGAGCGCCTGGAGCGGTTTCAGAGATATAGAGGTGCATCGTTTTTCCAAGATGGCGCCTGTTCCACGTGATCTATGACGTCATAATTATCATTAAAATATTCCACGGGAGGAGGCGCTCCTATGGTTAAAATGTGACGTCCATCGGACTAATCGTTTCAGATAAAAAAAAAATTTTCATACTGATCAGATCAAGTGTTGCATTTGTCGAATTATTACATCTTAATTAAGGCACTGGTGACATCATCTTCTATATATATAAAAGAAAGTTTTTCTTTGTTTGTTTGTTTGTTTGTCTGCGCAAGCTAATCTCCTGAACGGTGAAAGATAGGAGGAAACCTCCAATACAAAAAATGTCGGGACGGGCCCCGGGAAGGTTATAGGCTCGGTGGTGAGGCTGGTCGAGGCCCACCTCGGCCAGGCTGGACCCATTTCGCAATCAAAAGCTGAGCTGAATTATTGGAGTCAATCTTCTACGGTCGCGGGTAAAAGCTGAATTATTGTAGTCAATCTTCTATGGCCGCGAGTAAAAGCTGAATTATTGTAGTCAATCTTCTATGGCCGCGAGTAAAAGCTGAATTATTGTAGTAAATCTTCTACGGTCGCGAGAAAAGCTGAATTATAGTAGTAAATGCATTCAAAAGGAAACCAAAAATGTCGGGACGGGCCCCGGGAAGGTTATAGGCTCGGTGGTGAGGCCGGTCGAGCCCCACCTCGGCCGGGCTGGGCCCATTTCGCAATCAAAAGCTGAGCTAAATTATTGTCGTCAATCTTCTATGGCCGCAGGTAAAAGCTGAATTATAGTAGTAAATGCATTCAAAAGGAAACCAAAAATGTCGGGACGGGCCCCGGGAAGGTTATCGGCTCGGTGGTGAGGCCGGTCGAGGCCCACCTCGGCCAGGCTGGGCCCATTTCGCAATCAAAAGCTGAGCTGAATTATTGTAGTCAATCTTCTACGGTCGCGGGTAAAAGCTGAATTATTGTAGTCAATCTTCTATGGCCGTGAGTAAAAGCTGAATTATTGTAGTCAATCTTCTATGGCCGCGAGTAAAAGCTGAATTATTGTAGTCAATCTTCTATGGCCGTGAGTAAAAGCTGAATTATTGTAGTCAATCTTCTATGGCCGCGAGTAAAAGCTGAATTATTGTAGTCAATCTTCTATGGCCGCGAGTAAAAGCTGAATTATTGTAGTAAATCTTCTACGGTCGCGAGAAAAGCTGAATTATAGTAGTAAATGCATTCAAAAGGAAACCAAAAATGTCGGGACGGGCCCCGGGAAGGTTATAGGCTCGGTGGTGAGGCTGGTCGAGCCCCACCTCGGCCGGGCTGGGCCCATTTCGCAATCAAAAGCTGAGCTAAATTATTGTCGTCAATCTTCTATGGCCGCGAGTAAAAGCTGAATTATTGTCGTAAATTCATTCAAAAAGAACCCGGGCAACGCCAGGTGCATTCGGCTAGTCATTAACATATCTTATTCCCCTTGAGG
Organism: Myxine glutinosa; assembly: GCF_964187855.1. Lineage (NCBI taxonomy): Eukaryota > Metazoa > Chordata > Myxini > Myxiniformes > Myxinidae > Myxine > Myxine glutinosa. The sequence goes on from NC_136262.1 coordinate 155,954,259, forward strand.
AGTAGTTGACAACGCACCAGGTCTCAATTTTTTCCATGGAGTGGTTTCAGAGATAGAGGTGTGAATTTTTTCAAAGATGGCGCCTGTTCCACGTGATCTATGACGTCATAATTAATAAAATATTATGCAGGAGGAGGCGCTCCCATGGTTAAAATGTCGTGTCCATCAGACTAACAGTTGCAGATTAAAAAAAAAATCATACTGATCAGATCAGGCGTTGTACTTGTCGAATTATGACTTCATAATGAAGGCACCGATGACGTCATCATTAACACATCTTATTCCCCATGGGGAGTACTTCACAATCAACCATGTTTCAGGTTTTTCCATTGAGCTGTTTTGGAGATAGAGAGGTGTAGAGTCCCTGTATATAGAGAGTTGTGTCAACTCAAATTTGGACGCCATTTTGTGTCTAAGTGTGTCGGATTAGATATACATGTACATTCGCGATATGGGGTGATATATTCTAAACCTGCTAAAAAAAATTTTACTACACATATTTAGTCTTATTATTACATACAGGTGATATTTGTTTTGTCAAAAACTCAGCTATTGCCGTGAAAAAGAGCTGTGTGGTGATATTAAAAGTGGTATGGCAATGCATATTACAAGCCAACACTGCATATAAGAGCTAACATTATAAGTAAGACAAACCAATGCTGTCGTTCTCTGAATTTTAATAACTTTTAGAAAGGAGTGTGGGCATATCCAATATTTTTTAAAGGGTGCCGAGAGCAATTCCGGTGTAGGACTTCCAGCCGACATATAGTCTAACACACTTAAAACAAATTCTGTACGTGGTATTGCCATATTTCTATAGTGTACAACTTTAGTTTTATCGACATTTATATTCAATTTCCATTGTAATGATTTAACAAGCTGCAAGTCAGCTTCTGTCTCTGACATAAGGAAAACGTCATCGGCATCTAGTAAGATTGAAACGTTCATTTATTACTACACCCTTGCCCAGAACTCTGATGGATATTGCCTGATCGATTAATATGTTTCATAGCTGGCGACTTAATTAACACTTAATTTTCGACTGCGCCAAGTCGTAATTAAACAGAGAAAAAACTTTAAAAAATACCTGCAGTGTGCACGGTTCGTCTAGTCGAACAGATATGGAAAAGCACAGATAAGACGTCGTATTCACCATAACTTGTTTAATTTCACCAGGAACACGATGAGGCCAACACAGTAAACATTCAGTACAAAACTTGGTTCATACATTCAGTACAGAACATGATTCATACATTCAGACCATAAGAAAACTCTGCCCGTAATACAACACTCTGACCAGACCAACACTTCATCCCACTACGTTCACTCCTCACAAGTGAAACTCATCACTACTCCGTTCACTCCTCACAAGTGAGACTCATCACTACTCCGTTCACTCCTCACAAGTGAGACTCATCACTACTCCGTTCACTCCTCACAAGTGACTCATCACTGCTCCGTTCATTCCTCACAAGTGAGACTCATCACTACTCCGTTCACTCCTCACAAGTGAAACTCATCACTACTCCGACAAGTGAAGACTTGAATATGACTACAGACGGAGAGACTGCTCACGATCCGCTAGGACTACCCGAAAAAAATTGAGCAGGGTTCTTCCCATGGAAATGCATTTTTGGTCAGCTCCTTGAAGATTATAAACAAACACAAATCACTTCCCTTTAAAAGGGTTTTCAACGGACAGACAACCAAAAAAAAACCGAGCAGATAGAATTGCTTTTGAACATCGATCATCAAGCGGCGTGGGCCTACCTGGCAGAGTCTCGAGGAGTCGATCGCTTTCCAGCTCTTTCGTCTGACTTTCGCTTCCCAAATTTGTCTTCTGACTTTATCACTTGGAAATCTATACATCTTATATTTCCCAGATTGGTTTGAACAACCAAAAGCAGAACAACCGGTCATTTTGTTTGGCAATAAACAACATTCCCGTACCAAGCTGACGTTCACGCACGGTGAAGTTAGACACAAAATGGCGCCACGAAATCACGTGACCAGATATCTCGGGTCAGCGCATGGCGCAACTCTCTTTATACAGGGACTCTAGAGAGGTGTAATGTTTTTCCCAAGATGGCGTCCAATAAATAATTTCTGCAGGCGGAGGCGCTCCTCAGGTAAAATTTCGTGTCAATCGGACCAACGGTTGTCAAGAAAGTGAATATTAAAAATGCAGACACGCATGTACATACGTACGCATGTACGCCACACAAACGCAACCGATCCCCGAACCATGCTTTTCTCATCGCGAGCGCGGGGTAATTCATTCTTCACTTGAGTTGGAGTCGACAGAACAGTTCGCTTCAGGATCTTTCCAAAGGAGATGTCCTTTCTGATGAAATCTCCTTCCAGGTATATATCGGGATCATTATCGACAAAAGCAACCATCAAATTTGGCTCCTTAGCTCAGTGGTTAGAGCACTGGTCTCGTAAACCAGGGGTCGTGAGTTCAAACCTCACAGGGGCCTACACTTTTATTTATTGGTCACCAGAATGGAACTGAATACGCTGGGGGAGTTGGTTTCGCAGGCAGAAGAACAAATGAGTGGAGGTGAGCAGTGATCCTGTATTTTGTGAGTTCATCAAGACAAGTACACCCAAAGACTCCGGGAGGGACAGGAAGGGTCATTCCTCTTTGGGTTATATCGATTACAGTCGATCGATGCGCGGGTCTCAAGAACATTGGGTGTGTGTTCATTTACCAAGTTTCGTGTGGAGAGATCGCCAAGTGGTTTAAGCATTTGACAAAGCACTCCATTCAAAACCGTTAAGGAATGGCTGGCTTGGCAAGCGCGAGCTAGCTGCTTGGAAAAGGAGCACAACCCGAGCTTCTCCCTTTCAGTTTCGTGTCAAACAGCAGGAGCGAGTTTCAAACGTTCGCCACGAAAAATGCCACGGTGGCGGCAGAAATGGCCATCATTAACGCAACATTTGTGGGTCATATAGAGTACAGTCGATCTTCCTTCAGTTCTGCAAGTAAACAATACTTCACGGATGTCGGGATTCCTCCAAATTTCTTTATTTTGTGTTATAAAGAGCATTAGCGACTGTTTAAAAAGCTAAGCATACGTCTTTGTGGTTTATAATATTTTTACTTTCCTATTGCTCCCACAGAAACGGCAGAATAACTTTCGGTTATTCATGTTATCACTGCAAGAAAAACGCCTTGGGGAAGTGGGACATTATTAGTGTTAATATTGTTTTGTAATAATGTGGTGCTATGCACACACAGCTCGTTTGCCAAGAAGGTAGGCCACCACGCGTTGAACAAAACCAAACACTTTATTCAAGGCTCGCACGTAAGCACTGGGCGGGCTCGACTTTCGAGCCCGCGTATATATCCCGAGGCCACACCTTGCCCTCGGGCGTGGCCAGTCGGCCGAAAGGCGGGGCATGTATTTCAGTTCAACCCCTAAGCCTCATGACTCCTTTGCTCCGGGCGTGGCCCAAGCCTTGCTTCCACGCCCGGTCGCTCGCGTCACCCACTGGTGTGCGGAATTATGATCCGCCGGCATTGTGTCCGCCACACGCGTCCCCCCAGAATTCCCGTGCACCTGAAGGGTGAGCTTGCGGGGAAGCCGGATGACCCGGCCGAACCACCCTCTGGCGATGCGTGCAGGGCTGGGGGTGGCGGGACAGCGGGGGTGGGGGGGTGCCGGGGGTGCGCCCGCCGGGGGACGGCCTCGACGCGGAGGCAGAGCTGCTTGCGGGGGGTCGTCCAGGTCGAGGTGGGCCGGCTTGAGGCGGTCCACAGAGATGCGATCTGGAGTACCGCCGATGTCCACGGTGAAGTGCTTGTCCCCGGTCTCCAGCACGCGGAAGGGCCCGTCCTACGGGGGCCGCAGCGGTGCCCGGTGGGCGTCGTGCCGGACAAAAACGTACTCCGCTGTGTGAAACTCCGGGGCGATGTGTGAGGGCGGGCAACCGTGGTGTGCCGTTGGCACCGGGGCGAACCTCATTGGCGGTCTCCTGAAGGGTGGAGCGCTGTTGCGTCGCGGACCAAGGTGCCGTGGAGTCGGGAATGAATTCGCCCGGTACCCACAGCGGTTGTCCGAAAACCAGCTCCGCCGAGGATGCGCGCAGGTCGTCCTTGGGTGCCGTCCAGAGGCCCAGCAGGACCCAGGGGAGCTTGTTGGCCCAGCTGCTGTCGCGGAGGCTGGCCCGGAGCGCGGCCTTCATCGAGCGATGGAAGCGCTCGCACAGGCCGTTGGCCTGGGGGTGGTAGGCCGTGGTGCGGTGCAGCTTGACGTCGAGCCCTTGCGCCACCGCTCCCCAGAGCTCCGAGGTGAACTGGGGGCCGCGGTCGGACGAGATGTCCGAGGGCGCGCCGAACCGGGCAACCCAAGTGGCGATGAAAGCTTGCGCGACGTCAGCCGCAGCCGTCGCCGCCAATGGCACGGCCTCTGGCCACCGGGTGGTGCGGTCCACCATGGTGAGGAGGTGGGTGAAACCCCGTGAGGGGGGCAGAGGTCCCACCAAGTCGACGTGGACATGGTCGAACCGACGTTCGGGCACCGTAAATGGGGCCAACGGGGCCTGGTTATGGCGGTGGACCTTTGCACGCTGGCACGTGAGGCACGTTCTGGCCCAGTCGCGGACGTTCTTCCGGAGGCCGCGCCAGACGAACTTTGCCGCGACCAGCTTCTGGGAGGCCTTCGTGCCCGGATGGGACAGGCCGTGGATGGCGTCACAAACCGGGCGCTGCCAGCCAGCGGGCACGATGGGGCGAGTCCGGCCGAGGGAGAAGTCGCACAAGAGGGCAGTGCCTGTGACGTCGAACGGTACCTCGGTGACGCGGAGGCCCGTGATGGCGGTCCGAAAGGCCTGGATGTCGGGGTCGGCGGTCTGGTCCGCCACCATCCGGGCATAGTCGATCCCGAGGTGGACCGCGTGTGCGACGGACCGGGAAAGGCAATCTGCCACCGGGTTGTCCTTACCCGCGACGTGTCGGATGTCCGTCGTGTATTCGGACACGGCAGAGAGGTGACGCTGCTGCCGGGCCCACCACGGCTCGGCGACCTTGGCCATCGCGAAAACAAGGGGCTTGTGATCGACGAAGGCCGTGAACGGGCGGCCCTCGAGAAGATGACGGAAATGTCGCACCGCTAGGTGGAGCCCGCGAAGCTCGCGGTCGAAGGTGCTATACCGGCGTTCGTGCGGGCGGAGCTGCCGGCTAAAAAACACCAGTGGCTGCCAAGCACCGTTCACCCACTGCTCGTGCACCGCGCCCACCACGTATTCCAATGCGTCGGTGGTGAGGGCGATTGGTGCATCGGGCGCCGGGTGCGCCAGCATGGTGGCATTGGCCAAGGCCAGCTTCGCGCCCGCAAACGCCACGTCCATCGGCTCTGTCCAGGCAATATCACCTATGCCCGGCTTCCCCCGGAGGGCCTCGTGCAGGGGGCGCAGGAGCTGGGCGATGCGGGGCACGAAGCGGTGATAAAAATTCACCATGCCCAGGAATTCCTGGAGCCCCTTGATCGTGCGGGGGCGTAGGAAACTCCTGACCGCCTCCACCTTGGCCGGTAAAGGAATGGCCCCGTGCCTGGTGATGCGGTGCCCCAGGAAGTCGATAGCGGTGACGCCGAACCGGTACTTCGCGGGGTTGATTATCAGGCCATGCTGGTCCAGGTGTTCGAAGAGCGTGCGGAAATGGAGCAGGTGCTCCTCCCGGGACACGCTCGCAACTAGGATGTTGTCCAGGTAGACGTAGACGAAGGAGAAGTCATGCAAGACGCTGTCCATGAGCCGCTGGAATGCCTGGTCCGCATTTTTCAACCCAAAAGGCATCCGCAAGAACTCGAAGAGGCCGAAAGGTGTTATAACGGCTGTCTTCGGTACGTCTTCCGGTTTGACGGGCACCTGCTGGTAGCCCCGGATGAGGTCCACCTTGGAAAAAATGGTCGTTTTCGCCAACCGGGCGGAAAAGTCTTGAATGTGTGGGACCGGGTAGCGGTCGGGGGTGGTGGCGTCGTTGAGCCGGCTGTAGTCACCGCACGGCCGCCATCCGCCGCCGGGCTTGGGCACAATGTGCAGCGGTGAGGCCCATGCGCTGTTGGAACGCCGGACGTTGCCCAGCCGCTCCAGCGTGGCGAATTCCGCCTTCGCAACGGCGAGCTTCGTTGGGTCGAGGCGGCGCGCTCGGGCATAGACCGGTGGTCTGACGGTGGGAATATGGTGTTCCACCCCGTGTTTGATGGCCACCGCTGAAAAGGTGGGCCGCGTGAGCGCCGGGAATCTGGCGAGGAGGCAGGTAAACTCGCCCGCTGCCGGAAGTGTTTTAATGAATGTTTCCCCCTGTACTGTCTTTCCCTCGTGGTCCCCCTGTGCTGTGTTCCTGGATGTCTTTTTGTTGAATGTGTTTTAATGAATGTTTCCCCCTGTACTGTCTTTCCCTCGCGGTCCCCCTGTGCTGTGTTCCTGGATGTCTTTTTGTTGAATGTGTTTTCATGAATGTTTCCCCCTGTACTGTCTTTCCCTCGCGGTCCCCCTGTACTGTGTTCCTGGATGTCTTTTTGTTGAATGTGTTTTAATGAATGTTTCCCCCTGTGCTGTCTTTCCCTCGTGGTTGTCAGCTCTTTCACGAGCCTCGATTCAGTATTAAAAAAAAAAAAAAAAGTGTACAGACCAACCTCGCCGGGACGGACCGCTCAGCAAGCCGCTTGGTAAGCCGCTCGGTGAGCCGCTCAGCGAGCTGCTCAGTGAGCCGCTCAGTGAGCAAGCGAGCGAGCTGAAGGTTTCGGCCTGGACGAGGCGTCTGCGCTTAACGTCCACCAACAGTCCATGCGCACAAAGGAAATCCGCACCGAACAGGGCCATTGGCACACTGGCGGTGACGAAAAACCATTGGAAGCGCTGTTGCCCGAACCGCAGCGAGAGACAACGCTTCCCGAATGTGCAGATGGGAGATCCGTTGGCAGCGAGCAAGGCAGGGCCCTGGCCCGCGGCTTGCTTGTCGGACGCGGAGGCAGGGAGGATGCTTACCTGAGCTCCAGTGTCGCACAGAAAGCGACGACCAGACGAGGTGTCCTTGATGAAAAGGAGGCTGCCGGAATGGCCGACGCTCATGGCCGCAAGTGAGCGCCGGCCCGGTCGTTTCCCGACCCGTCGAAAGAGCACGGGGGGCGGCACGCCCGGGCCTTGCGGCCGAACCTGGCATGATAATAGCACCAGGTTTGCGGTCGTGGCTGCCGCGTCGGTCGTGACGGCGGTGGTGGGTGGGGCGTAGCAGCGGCCACGAGGGACTCAGGGGGCGCTGAAGCCTCCGCACCGGGATCTACTACGGCAGCACTATGCGTCGGCCGCGTGTCGCAGGCCGCGAAAAATTTGTCCGCCTCTCTGGCCAGGGCGCGGGGTTCCGTTATAGCCGAACCGGCCAGCGCGAGCCGTACCTGCGCAGGTAGCTGGCGGAGGAAAAGCGCTCGGAAAAGGAAATCCGGGCGTTTGTCTCCAAGAAGGGACAACATATAATCCATCCGAATGGACGGTCGTGTGTCACCAAGGGCGGGAAGGTCAAGAGCCGGTCGGAGCTGTCGGCCTCCGTGAGCCCGAACGTGGTGATGAGAAGTCGTTTGAGCGCCGCGTACTTGTGGGTACCCGGCGGGTGCCGAAGGAAGGACACGACGCGGGCGGCAGTGCCGGGCCCGAGGGCGGCGACCACGTGAAAGTACATGGTGTCGTCCGCTGTGATGCCCCGGAGCTGGATTTGGGCTTCGGCTTGCAAAAACCAAACGTCGGCCTGTGCTTCCCAGAACTCCGGGAGTTTGACGGCGACAGCGTTGGTAGCCATGGCGCGTTCAGGGGTCAGCTACGGCTGAACCAGTCGGGGTCACCCAGTGTGGTGCTATGCACACACAGCTCGTTTGCCAAGAAGGTAGGCCACCACGCGTTGAACAAAACCAAACAGTTTATTCAAGGCTCGCACGTAAGCACTGGGCGGGCTCGCCTTCGAGCCCGCGTATATATCCCGAGGCCACGCCTTGCCCCCGGGCGTGGCCGGTCGGCCGAAAGGCGGGGCATGTATTTCAGTTCAACCCCTAAACCTCATGACTCCTTTGCTCCGGGCGTGGCCCAAGCCTTGCTTCCACGCCCGGTCGCTCGCGTCACCCACTGGTGCGCGGAATTATGATCCGCCGGCATTGTGTCCGCCACAATAACTTTGCCAATACGGGATTATCATTAATTTTGTTATTAAAAGCGTCTTTGGAAAAACGCCACGATAAATCTTCTTCTTTGGAGAAACGCTTCAATAAAGCTAACTTAATATGGCTATACACCTCAACACGCAACCCCATTGACGGCAATGGCGGGGAAAACCCACTCGGGGAAGAAAACCCCCTTGGGGAAGGGGGAAAATGAATGCACGAGAACCTTCATTATGTAACCCTTGGTCATCCTATCAAGTTTGGTTGAGATCGGATAAGTAAGGACAACATGTATTGGCGTCATAAACTTCATCAGACAGACGGACAGACACAAATGGCATATTTTATTATGATGATGAGGGTTCAATACTGGCAGACATGTACACTTTGCAGAAACATGGGAGGGACAGAGCCAAGAGAGGGCAAAGAGCACCAGACCAAAAATGAGGAGGAAGAACACAGAAAAACCACCAATCTGTCTGCGATGTGATGGGAACAGGCCAAGACATGATTAGCTTCATCATGGGAGATCCCAATGATTTAGAGGGTCTTGCTTTGCACGACATCATGAAAGGGAAGGTGTGAGGGAGGGGTGTCAGCCCAAAGGGGAGAGCAGTATTATTTCGCAAATGGCACTCCTATGGTGAAATAAATGCACCACAAATGACCAGAGCCGTGGGCTGTGACCTGATTGGGCAACAGTGGGAGGCTGCCATCTTTGTGACCCGTGCATGTCACATGAGGGGCAAGAGTTTGGAGGGAGGAAGGGGGACGATTTGAGAACTTGAGGAGCGGAATTTTATTTTTACTGGGGAACACGTGTCCGGAGCTCTTTGCCTTGCATAGTCCATGGAGTCGGGCACTCTTTTGCTGGGACGTTCCTCGGAGTTTCACATCTGTTCCGCAATCTCTGCCAAGTCGCAGCCTGTTCTCAATGCTTAAACTTCCCCTGCAAAAGACAAGAATGGGAATGTTTTAATATTGGAATGCAAATAAGCAGTAATTATAGTATTGAAGCGCGGTGTTACGCGCGCTGCTTGTAAGCAAGGAGGAAGCGGACAACGTGGTAAGTTGTAAGAGTCTTTATTCAAGAGCTCCACTGTAACACTGGAGCGTTCCGGGCTGCGCGCCCGGTGTATATCCCGCGGCCACGCCTACCCCTCGGGCATGGCCGCCGCCCACTTGGTGCGCGGAATGATGCCCTCGCGCCAGTGAGCTTTCGTGTCCGCCACATGCGCCCCCCCAGAATTCCCACGCACCTGGAGGGCCAGTTTGTTGGGCAAACGGATGACCCGGCTGAAGCGCCCTCTGGCGACTGGCGGCGTCCGGGGTGCAGGGATGCCACCTGGGATGCCTCCGGCTGCACCCGGGATGGGTGCAGGCTCAGGGGGCGGCGTGCCGGGGGTCCTCCCGCCAGGGGGCGGCCCCGACGCAGGGGCCTAGCCACCGGCGGTGGGTGGTCCACGTCGAGGTGGGCCGGCTTGAGGCGGTCTATGGAGACCCGGTCAGGAGTGCCGCCGATGTCCAAGGTGAGATGTTTCACCCCGGTCTCCAGCACGCGGAAAGGCCCGTCGTACGGGGGCCGCAGTGGTGTCTGGTGGGCGTCATGCCGGACGAAGACGTACTCCGCGGTGCGAAGCTCCGGGGCGACGTGCATAGGTGGGTGCCCGTGGTGCGCCGTGGGCACCGGGGCGAACCTCTGGGTGGTCTCCTGCAGCGCGGAGCGCCCCTGCGCCGCGGACCATGGTGCCGTGGAGTCGGGGAGGAACTCGCCCGGCACCCGCAGCGGTTGTCCGAAGACCAACTCCGCCGCGGATGCGCGCAGGTCGTCCTTGGGCGTCGTCCGGAGGCCCAGCAGCACCCAGGGGAGCCTGTCGACCCAGCCGCCGTCGCGGAGGGTCGCCCGGAGCGTGGCCTTCAACGAGCGGTGGAACCGCTCGCACAAGCCGTTAGCCTGGGGTTGGTAGGCCGTGGTGCGGTGCAGCTGGACCCTGAGCCCCCGCGCGACCGCCCCCCAGAGCTCCGAGGTGAACTGGGGGCCGCGGTCGGTCGAGATGTCCGAGGGGGCGCCGAACCGGGCGACCCAGGTGGCGATGAACGCCTGCGCGACGTCTGCCGCCGTCGTTGACGCCAAAGGCACGGCCTCCGGCCACCGGGTGGTGCGGTCCATCATGGTCAGGACGTGGGTGAAACCCCGCGAGGGGGGCAGAGGTCCCACCAGGTCCACGTGAACGTGGTCAAACCGACGTTCCGGCACCGCAAACGGGGCCAATGGGGCCTGGGTGTGTCAGTGCCCCTTCGCGCGCTGGCATGCGAGGCACGTCCTGGCCCAGCCACGGACGGCCTTCCGGAGGCCATGCCAGACAAACTTGTCGGTGATCAACCTCTGGGAGGCCCTCGTGCCCGGGTGGGACAGGCCGTGGATGGCGTCGAAAATCTGGCGCTGCCAGCCCGCGGGCATGATGGGGCGAGGCCGCCCGAGGGAGACGTCGCACCAGATGGCCGTGCCCGCACCGTTGAACGGCACCTCGGTGACGCGGAGGCCCGTAACGGCAGTCCGCAAGGCCTGGACGTCGGGGTCGGCGGCCTGGTCCGCCGCCATCCGGGCATAGTCGATGTTGAGGTGGACCGTGTGGGCAACGGACCGGGAAAGGCAGTCCGCCACCGGGTTGTCCTTCCCCGCGACATACCGGATGTCCGTCGTGTATTCGGACACGGCCGAGAGGTGACGCTGCTGCCGGGTCGACCACGGCTCGGCGACCTTGCCCATCGCGAACACCAGTGGCGGCTTGTGGTTGACGAAGGCCGTGAACGCACGGCCCTCGAGCAGATGGCAGAAGTGCCTGACCGCCAGGTGGAGCCCGAGCAACTCGCGGTCGAAGGTACTGTACCGGCGTTCGGGCGGGCGAAGCTGCCGGCTGAAGAGCGCCAGTGGTTGCCAAGCTCCACGCACCCATTGCTCGTGCACCGCGCCCACCGCGTAGTCCGAGGCATCGGTGGTGAGGGCGATCGGTGCATCGGGCGCCGGGTGCGCGAGCATGGTGGCGTTAGCCAAGGCGAGCTTTGCACCCACGAATGCCGCGTCCATCTGCTCGGTCCAGGTGACGTCACCTTTGCCCGGCTTCCCTCGGAAGGCCTCGTGCAGGGGGCGCAGTAGTTGGGCGATGCGGGGCAGGAACCGATGGTAAACGTTTACCATGCCCAGGAACTCCTGGAGCCCCCTGATCGTGCGGGGGCGCGGAAACCCCTTCACCGCCTCCACCTTGGCCGGTAGGGGGACGGCCCCGTGCCTGGTGACGCGGTGCCCCAAAAAGTCGATTTCAGCGACACCGAACTGGCACTTGGCTGGGTTCACGATCAGGCCGTGCTGGCCCAGGCATTCGAAGAGCGTGCGGAGATGGTGGAGGTGCTCTTCGCGGGACACGCTTGCGACGAGGATGTCATCCAGATAGACGTAGACGAAATCCAAGTCGCGCAAGACGCTGTCCATGAGGAGCTGGAATGCCTGAGCCGCATTCTTCAAACCAAAGGGCATCCGAAGAAATTCGAAAAGACCGAACGGCGTGATGACAGCCGTCTTCGGGATGTCCTCTGGCCTGACGGGGACCTGGTGGTAACCGCGTATAAGGTCCACCTTCGAGAAGAAGGACATATTCGCCAAACGGGTGGAAAAGTCCTGAATATGGGGGACGGGGTAGCGGTCGGGGGTGGTGGCGTCGTTGAGACGGCGGTAGTCCCCGCACGGTCGCCATCCCCCGCCGGGCTTGGGCACGATGTGGAGTGGCGACGCCCAAGCACTCTCGGAGCGCCGCACGATGCCGAGCCGCTCCAGCGTAGCAAACTCGGCTTTAGCGACCGCGAGCTTCGTTGGCTCGAGGCGGCATGCCCGGGCGTAGACCGGTGGCCCGGCGGTGGGGATGTGATATTCCACCCCGTGCTTGACGGTCCCCGCTGAGAAGGTGGGCCTCGTGAGGGCCAGGAAACGGGCGAGGAGGCGGGTGAATTCGTCCGCTGCCGGAAGCGTGCAGATGAACCTGGCCGGAACCGAACCGCTCAGCAAGCTGCTTGGCGAGCCGCTCGATGAGCCGCTCCGTGAGCTGCTCAACGAGGCGGGCAGCGTGCATGTGAGCGAGCTGAACGTCTCAGCCTGGACAAGCCTTCTGTGCTTTACGTCGACCAACAGGCCATTGGCACAGAGGAAGTCTGCGCCGAGCAGTGCCATAGGCACGTCGGCAGTCACGAACGACCATCGGAAAACCTGCCCTCCGAACCGCAGAGAAAGGCAGCGTTTTCCGTATGTGCGAATGAGTGTACCGTTGGCAGCAAGCAGAGCGGGACCCCGGCCCGCGGTCTGCTTGTCGGACGTACCGGCGGGAACGACACTCACCTGCGCTCCCGTGTCACACAGGTAACGGCGCCCGGATAAGGTGTCCGTTATGTACAGGAGGCTGTTTAATCGGCCGGCGCTCAGTGCCACTACCGAGGGCCAGCCCGGGCGTTTCCCGACCTGCCGAATGAGCACGGCGGGTGACATTGCCGGGCCTCGTGGCCGAACCTAGCGTGGAAATGGCACCAGGTTTGCGGCGAAGCCGGAGGCTGCGGTTTCCACGGTGGTGGTGGGCGGGGCATGGCAGCCGCCACGAGGCGCCCCTCGGAGTAGGGGTGGGCACCCGCAGGGGGTTCAGCGGCTACGCGGTGCGTCGCGTAGTAGGGGTGGGCACCCGCAGCAGTTTCGGGCTCGGGAGCCGCCACGGCCGCACCGAAACTCACCTGTGTGTCCAAAGCCGCGTAGAACTTGTCGGCCTCTGCCGCGAGCGCTTGGGGTTCCGTTGTCGTGGAACCGGCCAACGCGAGGCGTACTCGTGCCGGCAGCTGGCGTCGAAATAACGCCCGGAATAGAGCGTTCGGGGTTTCGTCGCCCATGAGCGACAGCATATGGTCCATTCGGACCGACGGTCGCGTGTCACCGAGCTCAGGGAGGTCCAAGAGGCGATCGGCCCGTGCATCCACCGTGAGGCCGAACGTGGTGAGGAGGAGATGCTTGATCACCTCGTACCTGTCGTCGGCCGGTGGGTTCCTCAGGACCGACACAACGCGGGCGGCCGTGCCGGCCCCGAGGGAGGCGACCACGTGGCAGTAGTGTGTCTCGTCCGCCGTGATGCCTCGAAGCCTGAACTGGGCTTCGGCCTGCAGGAACCAGATCTCCGCCTGAGCTTCCCAGATCTCGGGGAGCTTTATCGCTACCGCGTTGGTTGCCATGGCTGTGGTGGGTTCGGGTGGTCAGTGACGGCTGACCAGAATGTCGGAGGTCACCAATGAAGCGTGGTGTTACGCGCGCTGCTTGTAAGCAAGGAGGAAGCGGACAACGCGGTAAGTTGTAAGAGTCTTTATTCAAGAGCTCCACTGTAACACTGGAGCGTTCCGGGCTGCGCACCCGGTGTATATCCTGCGACCATGCCTACCCCTCGGGCGTGGCCGCCGCCCACTTGGTGCGCGGAATGATGCCCTCGCGCCAGTGAGCTTTCGTGTCCGCCACAGTATGACTGACTCGTTATCGTTTGGCGTCATGTCTTTGTCTCCACTACTCACTTATGAAAGGAAATTCCACTGTTTCTCCTCCTTCGGTTGGTACAACCTTCACAAGCGCAGGTTTCCGGCATCTTTCAAGAACTTCAAATACAATTTTGCCCGGAACGTTGATGGTGGACGAGCTTTCTGCTGTGCCATGATTGAATCTATCTAGGCCCTCTCGTGGTTGAAATGTAACTCAATGGGTCCCAGACAACTGTACTGTACATGAAATGCTGGAGATGTGTCCAGACAGAGAGACGACCATGATCTCAAGTCTGAGATTGAAGGCTTCTATCCATTGTTGGTGGATTCGTGAAAGTGGGGTAGGTCGTGCTAGCAGGGGTGAGATTGGGGTAGGTAGTGCAGGCAGGGGTGAGATTGGGGTAGGAAGTGCATGCAGTGGTGAGATTGGGGTGAGTGCGTACGATGGTTATTGTGCAAACTGAGTGCAGGTCCTTGAGAGAATGGAGTGAATGCAGGCAGTGGTGGAACGGACTCCTTTGGCAGGCTTTGGCTGTGGAGTCAGGCATGTGATGAAGTTACACGGACACAATGGCCTATTATTCTTGTAACATATCATTTGATGTTTAAATTGACTCTTCACTTGAGTCGGATCAGAAAGAACAGTTAGCTTCATGATCTTTCCAAAGGAGATGTCCTTTCTGATGGAAATCTCCTTCCAGGTGTGTATCGGGTTCATCATCGACATAAACAATCATCACGTTTGGCTCCTTAGGTCAGTGGTTAGAGCACTGGTCTTGTAAACCAGGGGTCGTGAGTTCAAACCTTACAGGGGCCTGCACTTTTATTTGATGGTCACCAGAATGGAACTGAATACGCTGGGGGAGTTGGTTTCGCAGGCAGGAGAACAAATGAATGGAGGTGAGCAGTGATCCTGTATTTTGTGAGATCATCAAGACTAGTACATCCGAAGACTCCGGGAGGGGCAGGAAGGGTCATTCCTCTTTGGGGTAGAAGATTACAGTCGATCTATGGTCGGATCTCAAGAACATTGGGTGTGTTCATTCACCAAGTTTCTTGTGAAGAGATCGCAAGGTGGTTTAAGCATTTGAGCAAGCACTCCATTCAAAACCCTGAAGGAACGGCTGGCTTGGCAAGCGCGAGCTAGCTGCTTGGTAAAGGAGCACACCCCGGGCTTCTCCCTTTCAGTTTCGTATCAAACAGCAGGGGCGAGTTTCAAATGTTCACCACGAACAATGCCATGGCGGCGGCAGAAAGGGCCATGTTATTAACCCAACATTTGTGGGTTATTTAGAGTACAGTAGATCTTCGTTCAGTTCGGCAAGCAAGCATTCCTTCACGGATGTCGGGATTCTCCAAATTTCTTCATTTAGTGTTGGAAAAAGCATTAGCGACTGTTTAAAAAGCTAAGCATACGTGTTTGTGGTTTATCATGTTTTTACTTCCTGTTGCTCCCACGGAAACGGCATTATAACTATCGGCTATTTATTCACATTATCACTGCAAGAAAAGCGCCTTGGGGAAGTGGGACATTGTTGGTGTTAATATTGTTTTGTAATAACATTAACAATATGGAATTTATCATGAGTTTTGTTGTTAAAAGCATCTTTGGAAAAACGCCACGATAAATCTTCTTCTTTGGAAAAACACACCGACAAAACTAACTTAATGTGGCTTTTCACCTCAACACACAACCCAGTGACGGCAATGGCGGAGAAACCCCACTCGGGGTAGAAAATCCCCTTGGGGAGGGGGGGGGAGGCAAATGAATGCGCTACAACGGGGGCAAATGAATGCGCTACAACCTTCATTATGTAACCCTTGGTAATCTATCAAGTTTGGTTGAGATTGGACAAGTAAGGACGACATGTATTGGCGTCAAAAATTCATCAGACAGACGGACAGACACAAATACCGTATTTTATTATGATGATGAGGGTTCAATACTGGCAGACATGTACACTTTGCAGAAACATGGGAGGGACAGAGCCAAGAGAGGGCAAAGAGCATCAGACCAAAAATGAGGAGGAAGAACACAGAAAAACCACCAATATGTCTACAATGTGAGGGTAACAGGCCGAGACATGACCAGCTTCATCATGGGAGATCCCAATGATTTTGAGGGTCTTGCTTTGCACGACATCATGACAGGGAAGGTGTGAGGCAGTGGTGTCAGCCCAAAGGGGAGAGCAGTATTCCATCGCAAATGGCTCTCCTGTGGTGAAATAAATGCACCACAAATGACCAGAGCCGTGGGCTGTGACCTGATTGGGCAACAGTGGGAGGCTGCCATCTTTGTGACCCGTGCATGTCACATGAGGGGCAAGAGTTTGGAGGGAGGAAGGGGGACGATTTGAGGACTTGAGGAGCGGAATTTTATTTTCACTGGGGAACACGTGTCCGGAGCTTTGTCCTTGGAGTCGGGCACTCTTTTGCTGGGACATTCCTCGGAGTTTCACATCTGTTCCGCAATCTCTGCCAAGTCGCAGCCTGTTCTCAATGCTTAAACTTCCCCTGCAAAAGACAAGATTGGGAATGTTTTAATATCGGAATGCAAATAAGCAGTAATTATAGTATGACTGACTCGTTATCGTTTGGCGTCATGTCTTTGTCTCCACTACTCACTTATGAAAGGAAATTCCACTGTTTCTCCTCCTTCGGTTGGTACAACCTTCACAAGCGCAGCTTTCCGGCATCTTTCAAGAACTTCAAATGCAATTTTGCCCGGAACTTTGATGGTGGACTAGCTTTCTGCTGTGCCATGATTGAATCTATCTAGGCCCTCTAGTGGTTGAAATGTACCTCAATGGGCCCCAGACAACTGTACTGTACATGAAATGCTGGAGATGTGTCCAGACAGAGAGACGACCATGATCTCATGTCTGAGATTGAAGGCTTCCATCCATTGTTGGTGGATTAATGAAAGCGGGTAGGTAGTCCTGGCAGGGGTGAGATTGGGGTAGGTCGTGCAGGCAGGGGTGAGATTGGGGTAGGTAGTGCAGGCAGGGGTGAGATTGGGGTAGGTAGTGCAGGCAGGGGTGAGATTGGGGTAGGTAGTGCAGGCAGGGGTGAGATTGGGGTAGGTAGTGCAGGCAGGGGTGAGATTGGGGTAGGTAGTGCAGGCAGGGGCGAGATTGGGGTAGGTAGTGCAGGCAGGGGTGAGATTGGGGTAGGTAGTGCAGGCAGTGGTGAGATTGGGGTAGGTAGTGCAGGCAGGGGCGAGATTGGGGTAGGTAGTGCAGGCAGGGGTGAGATTGGGGTAGGTAGTGCAGGCAGGGGCGAGATTGGGGTAGGTAGTGCAGGCAGGGGTGAGATTGGGGTAGGTAGTGCAGGCAGGGGTGAGATTGGGGTAGGTAATGCAGGCAGGGGTGAGATTGGGGTAAGTAGTGCAGGCAGGGGCGAGATTGGGGTAGGTAGTGCAGGCAGGGGTGAGATTGGGGTAGGTAGTGCAGGCAGGGGTGAGATTGGGGTAGGAAGTGCATGCAGTGGTGAGATTGGGGTGAGTGCATACGATGGTTATTGTGCAAACTGAGTGCAGGTCCTTGAGAGAATGGAGTGAATGCAGGCAGTGGTGGAACGGACTCGGTTGGCTTGCTTTGGCTGTGGTTTCAGGCATGTGATGAAGTTACACGGACACAATGGCCTATTATTCTTGTAACATATCATTCGATGTTTAAATTGACTCTTCACTTGAGTCGGATCAGAAAGAACAGTTAGCTTCATGATCTTTCCAAAGGAGATGTCCTTTCTAATGAGATCTCCTTCCAGGTGTGTATCGGGATCATCATCGACATAAACAATCGTCAAATTTGGCTCCTTAGCTCAGTGGTTAGAGCACTGGTCTCGTAAACCAGGAGTCGTGAGTTCAAACCTCACAGGGGCCTACACTTTTATTTATTGGTCACCAGAATGGGACTGAATACGCTGGGGGAGTTGGTTTCACGGGCAGGAGAACAAATGAGTGGAGGTGAGCAGTGATCCTGCATTTTCTGAGTTTATCAAGTCGAGAGATTGAACATGTTCGAAAGTCTCTCAGAATGTTGACTCTTCGGCCTGAACAACGACCTTTTTCCTTTCCTTCTGTGACAGCCATATTTTGTAGACCACGTTGATAACTTCATGAGAGAAAGCCGATGGCCGTACGCCACAAAGTCTGACCTCTGGCAAATCCCGTAATGACCTCAGGCTCTGCCCTGCGGAGATGAAAGAGACTTCGTTTTATATAAGTATACAGTACGCAAGGCTTGAGTCAGAGGACCTTCTTCAAGTCGACGTGTGGTAATGTTTTTTGTGTAAATGTATTGCGTGTCTGAGTTGGATTCTCTCCGCAATAACTGAATAAATCTTTTAAAACAAAGTGAAGTCTCTTCATCATTACATTAAGAAATCTTCGACAAGAAGTCTTGAAGCTGCTTTGACATGACCAATGAATAAAAGTGTAGGCCCTTGTGAGGATTTGAACTCACAACCTCGGGTTTGACAACACCAGTGCTCTAACCACTGAGCTAAAGAGCCAAACTCAATGATTGGTTAGGTCGATGATGATCCAGATACATACATGGGAGAAGATTTCATCAGAAAGGACATCTCCTTTGGAAAGATCCTGAAGCTGACTGTTCTTTCTGATCCGACTCAAGTGAAGAGTCAATTTAAACATGAAATGATATGTTACAAGAATAATTGGCCATTGTGTCCGTGTAACTTCATCACATGCCTGACTCCACAGCCAAAGCCAGCCAAAGGAGTCCGTACCACCACCGCCTGCATTCACTCCATTCTCTCAAGGACCTGCACTCAGTTTGCACAATAACCATCGTACGCACTCACCCCAATCTCACCCCTGCCTGCACGACCTACCCCAATCTGACCACTGCATGCACTACCTACCCCAATCTCACCCCTGCCTGCACTACCTACCCCAATCTCACCACTACCTGCACTACCTACCCCAATCTCACCACTACCTGCACTACCTACCCCAATCTCACCCCTGCCTCACACCTTCCTTGGCATGATATCGTGCAAAGCAAGACCCTCAAAATCATTGGGATCTCCCATGATGAAGTGAATAATGTCTCGGCCTGTTACCCTCACATTGCAGACGTATTGGTGGTTTTTCTGTGTTCTTCCTCCTCATTTTTGGTCTGGTGCTCTTTGCCCTCTCTTGGCTCTGTCCCTCCCATGTTTCTGCAAAGTGTACATGTCTGCCAGTATTGAACCCTCATCATCAAAATAAAATACGCCATTTGTGTCTGTCCATCTGTCTGATGAAGATTTTTATGCCAATATATGTGGTCCTTACTTATCCAATCTCAACCAAACTTGACAGGATGACCAAGGGTTACATAATGAAGGTTGTAGCGCATTCATTTGCCCCCTTCCCCAAGGGGGTTTTCTCCCCCGTGCGGGTTTTCTCCGCCATTCCCGTCAATGGGGTTGCGTGTTGAGGTGTATAGCCATATTAAGTTAGCTTTATCGTGTTGTTTTTCCAAAGACGCTTTTAAAAACAAAATTCATGATAATCCCGTATTGTTGATGTTATTACAAAACAATATTAACACCAACAATGTCCCACTTCCCAAAGGCGTTTTTCTTGCAGTGATAATGTGAATAAATAGCCGATAGTTATAATGCCGTTTCTGTGGGAGCAACAGGAAGTAAAAATATTATAAACCACAAACATGTATGCTTAGCTTTTTAAACAGTCGCTAATGCTCTTTCTAACACTAAATGAAGAAATTTGGAGAATCCCGACATCCGTGAAGTAAGGTTTACTTACAGAGCTGAACGAAGATCTACTGTACTCTAAATAACCCACAAATGTTGGGTTAATAACATGGCCCTTTCTGCCGCCGCCGTGGCATTTTTCATGGCGAACTTTTGAAACTCGCTCCTGCTGTTTGATACGAAACTGAAAGGGAGAAGCTCGGGTTGTTCTCCTTTACCAAGCAGCTAGCTAGCGCTTGCCCAGCCAGCCATTCCTTCACGGTTTTGAATGGAGTGCTTGCTCAAATGCTTAAACCACTTGGCGATCTCTTCATAAGAAACTTGGTAAATGAACACACCCAATGTTCTTGAGACCCGCCCATAGATCGACTGTAATCTATATACCCCAAAGAGGAATGACCCTTCCTGCCCCTCCCGGAGTCTTCGGGTGTACTTGTCTTGATGAACTCACAAAATGCAGGATCACTGCTCACCTCCACTCATTTGTTCTTCTGCCTGCAAAACCAACTCCCCAAGCGTATTCAGTCCCATTCTGGTGACCAACAAATAAAAGTGTAGACCCCTGTGAGGTTTGAACTCACGACCCCTGGTTTAACAAGACCAGTAGCTCTAACCACTGAGCTAAGGAGCCAAACTTGATGATTGCTTATGTCGATGATGATCCCGATACACACCTGGTAGAAGATTTCATCAGAAAGGACATCTCCTTTGGAAAGATCATGAAGCTAACTGTTCTTTCTGGTCCGACTCAAGTGAAGAGTCAATTTAAACATCGAATGATATGTTACAAGAATAATCGGCCATTGTGTCTGTGTAACTTCATCACATGCCTGAAACCACAGCCAAAGCAAGCCAACCGAATCCGTACCACCACCGCCTGCAGTACCTACCCCAATCTCACTACTGCCTGCACTACCCACCCCAACCTCACCACTGCCAGTACTACCTACCCCAACCTCGCCACTGCCTGCACTACCTCCCCCAACCTCACCACTGCCTGCACTACCTACCCCAACCTCACCACTGCCTGCACTACCCACCCCAATCTCACCACTGCCTTTGGAAGCCGGTGTCTTGTGACAGCTCAGGGAGATGGATGCCCCTGCCTTGCATAACCCCAGATGACCTGTGGGCAAGGTGGAGTGCCTGTCTGCCCTCCTTTTTGTTTTGTTTTTGTTTTTGTATGCAAGATCGCGTCTCGTGTAAGAGCTAACATTGATCACAAAAAGACAAACTGACACACAAAACATATGATAAAGGGAGTGGGAGAACAATATGGAGAGCAGGGACATCGGGAGGACTGTGGGAGGGAGAGGGCTTGGGGGGAGGAGGCCTGGGAAGAGGGTGGGTTGAAGGTAAAAAAAAAAAACATGGACACTGCTCGGACTTCCAGGAAAGAAGTCGGCATTTCAAAAAAGTGGATCTGGGGTGAATTAAAAGGGGTAGAAAAGATAAAAGTTTTTGATGGGCGAAGATAAGAGATGGTGGTGAACAGCTGTTTTAAATACCTTGAGAGAGGAGTGAGAATGAAGAGAGTGAAGGAGTTTGTTCCAGAGGTGGGAGAAAGGAGGAATAAAAGAGTGAAGGTGAATAGAGGGTCTTGATTTTGGCAGTTTAACCATGAGAGGGTTGCTGGGTAGTGCATGCAGTGGTGAGATTGGGGTAGGTATTGCAGGCAGTGGTGAGATTGGGGTATGTAGTGCAGGCAGTGGTGAGATTGTGGTAGGTAGTGCAGGCAGTGGTGCGATTGGGGTAAGTAGTGCAGGCAGTGGTGCGATTGGCATAAGTAGTGCAGGCAGTGGTGCGATTGGGGTAAGTAGAGCAGGCAGTGGTGCGATTGGGGTAAGTAGTGCAGGCAGTGGTGCGATTGGGGTAGGTAGTGCAGGCAGTGGTGCGATTGGGGTAGGTAGTGCACGCAGTGGTGCGATTGGGGTGAGTGCATACGATGGTTATTGTGCAAACTGAGTGCAGGTGCTTGAGAGAATGGAGTGAATGCAGGCAGTGGTGGTGCGGACTCGGTCGGCTAGCTTTGGCTGTGGTTTCAGGCATGTGATGAAGTTACACGGACACAATGGCCTATTATTCTTGTAACATATCATTTGATGTTTAAATTGACTATTCACTGGAGTTGGAGCAGAATGAACAGTTCGCTTCAGGATCTTTCCAAAGCAGATGTCCTTTCTGATGAAATCTTCTACCAGGTACGTATCAGGATCATTATCGACATAGACCTTCGTCAAGTTTGGCTCCTTAGCTCAGTGGTTAGAGCACTGGTCTTGTAAACCAGGGGTCATGAGTTCAAATCTCACAGGGGCCTACACTTTGATTTATTGATCACCACGTCACACAGCAGGAACATTCAATGTCCATTCACTGATGAAATTCATTCTCTGTTCATGTTATCATACTAAAATATACCATTTAGTGTCTGTCTGTCTGATGAATTTTTGATGCCAATACATTCCGTCCTTACTTTATATCCAATCTCAACCAAACTTGACAGGATGACCAAAGGTTACATCATGAAAGTTGTAGCGCATTCATTTGCCCCCCTCCCCAAGGGGGTTTTATCCCCCGAGCGGGTTTTCCCCGCCATTGCCGTCAATGGGGTTGCGTGTTGATGTGTATATCCATATTAAGTTAGCTTTATCATGGCGTTTGTCCAAAGAAGAACATTTATCGTGGTGATTTTCCAAAGACGCTTTTAATAACAAAATTAATGATAATCGCATGTTATTAATGTTATTACAAAACAGTATTAATACTAATAATGTCCCACTTCCCCAAGGCCTTTTTCCTGCAGTGATCACATAATGTTTAAAAATAGCTTTTCGTTATGATGGCTTTTCTGTGAGAGCAATGGCTGCTGAAGGAAGTAAAAAAATTAAAAACCACAAACACATTTGATTTGCTTTTTAAACAGTCGCTAATGCTCTTTATAACACTAAATGAAGAAATTTGGAGGAATCCCGACATCCGTGAAGTAAGGTTTACTTACAGAACTGAACGAAGATCTACTGTACTCTATAATATGACCCGACTGCAATGCCGCAATGAGCCGGCAAAGCCAAAGCCTCTTGCCACGATTTTACCCATCACTATGGCATCAGTAGGTTAGATGGTTGGTAGTAGGTAGGTGTAGCCGGTACAGCACCTTGTTCAAAATGACACCATCTACATTCTGGATGAGATTAAAATTTATAAAATTTCCTTCTTGATTAATTCTGTGAATTCCGTCTCAACTTCGGATATTTCCGGCCATGAAAAACTATCCCCTACGGCTGCGAGATTTCTAAAAAATAATTCTTCGTCAATTTTAGAATATTTGACGCCGTTTTCAGCGTCCAAAATGTGGTAATAAGCTTTTAAAAAAATATTTTTTCAAATGCTCGAATCTCATTGGTTCCAGTGTTTGGTGACGACTTTCGTTGAACACAACCAGGGCCCGTGTGGGCCCGGGGAACGAGGTTGGTCTTAAAGTATTTTTATTACAGATTAGAGGTGCATAAGATTGTGAATCAAACAAAGACGGGTGAAACAAACTCCTATTGAACTTTTTCGCAATTTTTTTAGGCATACTTCCGCATCCGCAAGATGGCGGCCTCCATTGAGTGATTTGGTTTTTGAAATATTTTTTCAAATGCTCGAATCTCATTGGTTCCGGTGTTGGGTGACGATTTTCGTTGAAGATTACCAGGCCCGTGCGGGCCGAGGTTAGTCTTAAAGTATTTTAATTACAAATTAGAGGTGCATAAGATTGTGAATCAAAAAAACACGGGTGAAACAAACTCCTGTCGAACGTTTTTCAATTTATTATGCATACTTCCGCATCCGCAAGATGGCGGCCTCCATTGAGCAATTTGGTGCGTCAAAGCTTGGAATTTTCAAAGGATCCAGCATAATCTGGTTTTCAACATAATACGTACGCGTTTATTCACAACACCGGCTTCGCCGGCTATAACTCACAAATGTTGGGTTAATAACATGGCCCTTTCTGCCGCCACCGTGGCATTTTTCGTGGCGAACGTTTGAAACTCGCTTCTTCTGTTTAAAACGAAATTGAAAGGGAGAAGCTAGGGTTGTGCTCATTTACCAAGCAGCTAGCTAGCGCCTGCCAAGCCAGCCGTTCCTTGTCGGTTTTGAATGGAGTGCTTGCTAAAATTCTTAAACCACTTGGCGATCTCTCCACCAGAAACTTGGGAAATGAACACACACCCAATGTTCTTGAGATCCGTCCATAGATTGACTATAATCTATATATCCCAAAGAGGATTGACCCTTTCTGCCCCTCCCGGAGTCTGCGGGTGTACTCGTCATACTAAAATACGCCATTTCTGTCTGTCTGACTGATGAGTTTTTGACGCCAATACATTCTGTCGTTACTAATCAAATCTCAACCAAACTTGACAGGATGACGAAGGGTTACACAATGAAGGTTGTAGCGCATCCATTTGCCCCCCTCCCCAAGGGGGTTTTCTCCCCCCGAGCGAGTTTGCTTGCCTTTGCCGTCGATGGGGGTTTTTTTTTTTTGGATACAAGATCGAGGCTCGTGAAAGAGATAACATCAATCACAAAAAAGGACAAACGGACAAACAAAACATTGTGGCGGGCACAATGATCAATAATTCCGCGCACCAGTGGGTGGCGCGAGCGTCCGGGCATGGAACTGAGATACATGCCCTGCCTTTCGGCCACGGCCGGGGGCAAGGCGTGGCCTCGGGACATATATGCGGGCTCGAAGGTCGAGCCCGCCCAGTGCTGATGTGCGAGCTTGCAATAAAGTGCTTTCGTTTGTACTACGCGTTGTGGCCTACCTTTTTGGCAAACGAGTTGTGTGTGCACAGCACCACACTAGAAGCTCGTCGTGGCGAAGTTCGTCTGGCATGGCCTCAGGAAGAACGTCCCGCGACTGGGCCAGGATGTGCCTCGCGTGCCAGCGCGCAAAGGTCCACCGCCACACCCAGGCCCCGTTGGCCCCGTTTACGGTGCCCGAGCGTCGGTTCGACCACGTCCACGTCGACTTGGTGGGACCTCTGCCCCCCTCGCGGGGGTTCACCCACCTCCTCACCATGGTGGACCGCACCACCCGCTGGCCGGAGGCCGTGCCATTGGCGGCGACGGCTGTGGCTGACGTTGCGCAAGCCTTCATCGCCACGTGGTTTGCCCGGTTCGGTGCCCCCTCGGACATCTCGTCCGACCGCGGCCCCCAGTTCACCTCGGAGCTCTGGAAAGCGGTGGCGCAAGGGCTCAGCATCAAACTGCACCGCACCACGGCCTACCACCCCCAGGCCAACGGCCTGTGCGAGCGCTTTCATCGCTCAATGAAAGCCGCGCTCTGGGCCAGCCTCCGCGACGGCAGCTGGGCCGACAGGCTCCCCTGGGTTCTGCTGGCCCTCAGGACGGTGCCCAAGGACGACCTGCGCACGTCCTCGGCGGAGCTGGTCTTCGGACAACCGCTGCGGGTGCCGGGTGAATTTATCCCCGACTCCATGGCTCCTTGGTCCGCGGCGCAACAGCGTTCCACCCTGCAGGAGACCGCCAGGAGGTTCGCCCCGGTGCCGACGGCACACCACGGTTGCCCGTCCTCCCACGTCGCCCCGGAGCTTCGCACGGCGGAGTACGTTTTCGTCCGGCACGACACCCACCGGGCACCGTTGCGGCCCCCGTATGACGGGCCCTCCGCGTGCTGGAGACCGGGGACAAACATTTCCCCGTGGACATCGGCGGTGCCCCGGATCGTATCTCCGTGGACCACCTCAAGCCGGCCCACCTCGATCTGGACCACCCCCCGCAAGCAGCTTTGCCTCCGCGTCGAGGCCGCCCCCCGGTGGTCAGACCCCCGGCACCCCCCAGCCCCGCTGTCTCGCTACCCCCCAGCCCTGCATGCATCGCCAGAGGGCGTTTCGGCCGGGTCATCCGGCTTCCCCGCAAGCTCACCCTTCAGGTGCGCGGGAATTCTGGGGGGGCGCGTGTGGCGGGCACAATGATCAATAATTCCGTGCACCAGTGGGTGGCGTGAGCGTCCGGGCGTGGAACTGAGATACATGCCCCGCCTTTCAGCCGATCGGCCACGCCCGGGGGCAAGGCGTGGCCTCGGGACATATATGCGGGCTGGAAGGTCGAGCCCGCCCAGTGCTGATGTGCGAGCTTGTAATAAAGTGTTTTCGTTTGTACCACGCGTTGTGGCCTACCTTTTTGGCAAACGAGTTGTGTGTGTACAGCACCACAACATACAATAAAGGGAGCGGGAGACAAGATGGGGAGGGAGAGGGAAGCACACAAGTACAACAGCAGAAAACAGGGACAACTGAAGATCCGTGGGAAGGAGAGGTCTTGGGGGGAGGAGGCATGGAAAGGTGGGGGAGGAAGGTGGGAAAGGTATAAAACACATGGGCACTGCCAGAACTTCCAGGAAAGAAAGAAGTCGGGATTTCAAAAAAAAAAAGTGGATCTGGGGTGAATTAACGGGGGTAGAAGATATCAAGGTTTTGGATGGGGGAAGACAAGAGATGGTGGTGAACAGCTGTTTTAAAGACCTGGAGGGAGGAGTGGGATTGAAGAGAGTGAGGGAGTTTGTTCCAGAGGTGGGAGTAAAGAGGAATGAAGGAGTGAAGGTGAGCAGAGAGGCTTGATTTTGGCAATTTCACGAGAAGAGGGTTACTGGCAGATCTTGTGCGACCTGTAGGAATATTTGGAGGACAGAGCACAGATAGTGCTGGGGGAGTTAGGCCGGAGAGGAGTCGGTAGAAGACAGAAAGACCACCTACCTGCCTGCGGTGAGTGAGTGAAAGGCCCTCGGAGTTAGCTTAATCGTGGGAGATTCCAATGATTCTGAAAGCTTTGGTTTCAACAGCTTGAAGATGAGCTAGGTGTGAGGCAGGAGCACCAGCCCAGAGGGGAGAACAGGGGTTGCACGTTGAGGTGTACATAAATGTTAAATTAGCTTTATCGTGGCGTATTTCCAAAGAAGACTTATCGTGGCGTTTTTCCAAAGACGCTTTTCATAACGCCTTGCGCTGATAACGTGTATAAATAGCTTATGCTTATAATGGCGTTACTGTGGGAGCAACGGCTTCTGCAGGAAGTAAAAATATTATCAACCACAAACACGTATGCTTAGCTTTTTAAACAGTCGCTAATGCTTTTTATAACACTAAATGAAGAAGTGGGGATGAAACAGAAAAGGAATAAACCAACCGACAACTATCAACCGGAAAGAGCTGAGGGAGAGAGGCAAATCACAATAACCTGGAGAAATGAAATGCTTGGAAATGGGGTTATTTGGGGTAGAAAAGATCATGTGTATGGATGGGAGATGTCATGAAGTCTGGAGAACAGATGTCTTGAAGCTCTGGAGAGAAGAATGGGACTGAATGCGCTGGGGGAGTTGGTTACGCAGGCGGGGGAACAAATGAGTGGAGGTGAGCAGACATCCTGTATCTTGTGAGTTTATCAAGATGAGGGTTCATTACTGACAGACATGTACACTTTGCAGAAACATGGGAGGGACAGAGCCAAGAGAGGGCAAAGAGCACCAGACCAAAATGAGGAGGAAGAACACAGAAAAACTACCAATATGTCTGTGATGTGAGGGTAACAGGCCTAGACATGATAAGCTTTATCATGGGAGATGCCAATGATTTTGAGGGTCTTGCTTTGCAGACATCATGAAAGGGAAGGTGTGAGTCAGGGGTGTCAGCCAAAGGGTAGAGCAGTACTCTCTCAAGCTGTGAATGAAGGCCTTGTTGGTAAGGTGGGTTGAACACTTCAAAGAAGTGCTTCGCCAAATGACCCAACGAAACACTACCAAGTAAAGAAGTGCTGGGTATGAAGAATGGATAAGCCCTGGTATAGAGTCCATCCACACAGGGATGCTGAAATCGGACATTGATGTAGCAGAAAACACTTTAACTGATCTCTTTGGCCGGACCTGCAGACAAGGAAGCCCCGCAAATGACCAGAGCCGTGGGCTGTGACCTGATTGGGCAGCAGTGGGAGGCTGCCGTCTTTGTGACCGTGCACGTCACATGAGGGGCAAGAGTTGGAAGGGAGGAAGTGGGACTGTTTGAGGACTTGGGGAGCGGAATTTTCTTTTCACTGGAGAACACGTGTCCGGAGCTCTTTGCCTTGAATAGTCCATGGAGCCGCGGACTCTTTTGCTGGGGACGCTCCGAGGTGTTTCCTAGGTTTCACGTCCTCGGTTTCACATCTGTTCCGCGATCTCTGCCAAGTACCAGCAGCTTTCAGATTTGGGGTCTTCAACGTGACATTATTCTGACCTGAGCTTTAGGTAGACACAGCCATTCCTAAAGTTTGATGCACCTGATTCTGCTCGAGACTGCTGCCTCCATGTCTTTCTCTGTGTCAGTCTTGGGATACTCGTTTTGTTGATGGTGGATTCCTTTTGTGTCCTCACCTGTACTCCATGCCTCCCATCATTTCCAAGCTTGTTTTAATACCCATCTTAACTTGTTTTCTGCAGATGTTTGTTGCAATAATTCGTGTTTTGAAAACATTCCTGTCATTTCAAAAACAATCAACTTGTTCCTTCATGAGGTTCCGAAACTATCACCACCCTGGAGTCGTGTTCCATAACCTATCACCGCCCTGGAGTTTCATACAACTCAACCTTTTCAAAGGTACTTTCTTTAGCCTGCTGTGTCCATGAAATGTGGCAAATATTAATTTTCTACTGTCCAGAACTGATCGCATAAACCCATTTCTTCATTTTACAATATTTTTTTTATAATTGACATCGATGTAAATGAAGTCCGATTGCAGTATTGGTCTCATTCCATTATCTGGAGTGGATACAATTGTCAGCATCTTTCCACCTGCGGCCTGTTCTTGCTTCAGTGGGGTTTGTCAGGAATTACATTTGTGGCCTATGTTCAAATGGTAAGTTGCCCTCCAGCCTGATGCCGAAAAGCAATTTTCTGAACATGTGACTTCTTGCTTAAAGTAGCTTTTATGGAGCATGGGGTTATGAATGTCATGTGACATGTTATTCATGACAATGACAAGCCAGTATATCTATTATATATAGACGAGGGAAGCATTATTCCTGCATGCCTCCACCTGCAGGCACTTGGTATTTACGTAGGTATGTTGTACTTAAGGTAACCACGAGAGGGTGCTTGTAGACCACATTTGCTGGGTTTTGTATTGCAAGAAACTTTTGTCCTATCTTGCGTCTGCTCTATCCACACCCAACTAAATTTATCTAAATTTGCTGGACTTCCCAATGACTGACAGCATTCCATGATGAACAGACTACATTTCATACTTGTGCAGGATTTGGCCAATATTTTGAAAATGCCAAAGCCTACTCCTTTTGAATGCAAGATTTGCATTCCAATTTATCCACCCGATAAATGCAAAAAGCAGGACAAAAAGCAGTAATCTGTATTTTTTTTTGTTTTGTATACAAGATCGAGGCTCGTGTAAGAGCTAACATCAATCACAAAAAAAACAATCGGACAAACAAAACATACAATAAAGGGAGTGGGAGACAAAATGGGGAGAGAGAGGGAAGCACACAAGTACAACAGCAGAGAACAGGGATATCGGGAGATCTGTGGGAAGGAGAGGGCTTGGGGGGAGGTCTAAAACACATGTACACTGCTAGGACTTCAGTAAAGAAGTCGGTATTTCCAAAAAAAAAAGTGGATCTGGGGTGAAATCCTGCGATGAATTCCTGCGATGAAGCTAACTCTGAGGGCCTTTCACTCACTCACCGCAGGCAGGTTGGTGGTCTTTCTGTCTTCTACCGACTCCTCTCCGGCCTTGCTCCCGCAGCTCTCTCTGTGCTCTGTCCCCCAAATATTCCGACAGGTCGCATAAGATTTGCCAGCAACCCTCTTTTGGTTAAACTGCCAAAATCTAGGCTCTCTGCTCACCTTCACTCTTTCATTCCCCTTTTCTCCCGCCTCTGGAACAAACTCCCCCACTCCCTTCAATCCCAATCCTCCATCCAGGTCTTTAAAACAGCTGTTCACCACCATCTCTTATCTTCCCCCATCCAAAACCTTGATCTTTTCTACCCCTGCTAATTCACCCCAGATACACTTTTTTGAAATTCCAACTTCTTTCCTGGAAGTCCTTGCAGTGTCCATATGTTTTATACCTCTCCCACCCCCCCCTTCCCATGCCTCCCCCCCAAAGCCCTCTCCCTCCCACAGATCTCTCGATGTCTCCATGTCTCTCGGTCCCTGCTCTCAAATGTTGTGTTTGTGTCCTTCCCCCTCTCTCCCCATCTTGTCTACCGCTCCCCTTATTTTGTGTTTTATGTGTCGGTTTGACGTTTTGTGTGATTAATGTTAACTCTTTCACGAGCCTCGATCTGTATCCAAAAAAAAATAAAAAATGAACGGGGGTAGAAAATATCAAGGTTTTGGATGGGGGAAGATAAGAAATGGTGGTGAACAGCTGTTCTAAAGACCTGGAGGGAGGAGTGGGATTTTCCAATAAGCAGAATTCATGCTGTTCCCGAACTCGGTCAGCGAGTTGGGCGTCCGAGTCAAAGCGGATTTGGCTGTCGATTCGGAAACGAACAGCACTTTGGCTCTGAATTTGGCAAATTGCACGGAATATTGACACGATCAATCACGCATGCGCACAGAGTAGTAAGGTAATTAGGAGCATTACGAGAATTATTACGAGGAATACGAGAAATTGACAGTGGTTTGAAACGTCAGTCGATTCATCGAGCTGCATGATAATTTTTGCAGGACTGTTTTTAACCTCGCTGACAACTTGTGTTGCTATGTCCTGACTCATGTCTCCAATTCTCTGGTGTACAGTGTCGTTGGACAAGGACACCTGACTCAATCGCTTCACAGCATCCTTCCCCCAGCACGATTTTAACCATTCCCAAAGCAACAAGGCTTCACTAGGCTTTCTCCGATTGTGTGGAGCTTCTTTTCCTTGGCAATCATGTACGAAACTTTGTAGGAGGCCCCCAGAAGAGGCTTCCCAGTGGGAACAAACCCATGCAATGAAAGAGTTCCTTTCTGATCATAACGAAGTCTTTTCACCTTAAAAGCATCAATGGAGGTGTCAACATGATCCCTGTGTTTGCTTTGGAGGTCCTGATGTTGGAGGTCCTCTCAGTCCTGATGGCTTCAAATTTCCATTGCTCGTTACCAAATTGCAAAGCATGCATTGGGGTTTATCAGTTCCATCTCCTTCTTTCACACAGGTGAAGCCAAAGCGAACATAGTCGTCATTCCAATTACGTTTTTTTGACAGATGACATCTTGCAACAAATCTGTAAGAGAATAATAAGAAAACAATTAACAAACACCACAGAAGAAAAAACATTAGTCCATATGAAATAAAGTGTTGGCTACTAACACCGAAAACAACAGAAAGAGATGTACAGATGATTTAGAAATTCCTCACACTACCGTATACTACTTCAACGTACCCAATCAATCAACTTTCGCAGCTCAATCAATTTTCACGGACCGGGTGTTTACAGACACGGATATCCGGGTGTTTTTCACGGACACGGATATCCGGGTGTTTTTCACGGACACGGATATCCGGGTGTTTTTCACGGACACGGATATCCGGGTGTTTTTCATGGACACGGATATCCGGGTGTTTTTCACGGACACGGATATCCGGGTGTTTTTCACGGACACGGATATCCGGGTGTTTTTCACGGACACGGATATCCGGGTGTTTTTCACGGACACGGATATCCGGGTGTTTTTCACGGACACGGATATCCGGGTGTTTTTCACGGACACGGATATCCGGGTGTTTTTCACGGACACGGATATCCGGGTGTTTTTCACGGACACGGATATCCGGGTGTTTTTCACGGACACGGATATCCGGGTGTTTTTCACGGACACGGATATGCGGGTGTTTTTCACGGACACGGATATCCGGGTGTTTTTCACGGACACGGATATCCGGGTGTTTTTCACGGACACGGATATCCGGGTGTTTTTCACGGACACGGATATCCGGGTGTTTTTCACGGACACGGATACCCGGGTGTTTTTCACGGACACGGATATCCGGGTGTTTTTCACTGACACGGATACCCGGGTGTTTTCCACGGACACGGATATCCGGGTGTTTTTCACGGACACGGATATCCCGGTGTTTGTCACGGACACGGATATCCGGGTGTTTTTCACGGACACGGATATCCGGGTGTTTTTCACGGACACGGATACCCGGGTGTTTTTCACGGACACGGATATCCAGGTGTTTTTCACGGACACGGATACCCGGGTGTTTTTCACTGACACGGATATCCGGGTGTTTTTCACGGACACGGATATCCGGGTGTTTTTCACGGACACGGATATCCGGGTGTTTTTCACAGACACGGATATCCGGGTGTTTTTCACGGACACGGATACACGGGTGTTTTTCACGGACACGGATATCCGGGTGTTTTTCACGGACACGGATATCCGGGTGTTTTTCACGGACACGGATATCCGGGTGTTTTTCACGGACACGGATATCCGGGTGTTTTTCACGGACACGGATACCCGGGTGTTTTTCACGGACACGGATATCCGGGTGTTTTTCACTGACACGGATACCCGGGTGTTTTTCACGGACACGGATATCCGGGTGTTTTCACGGACACGGATATCCGGGTGTTTTTCACGGACACGGATATCCGGGTGTTTTTCACGGACACGGATATCCGGGTGTTTTTCACGGACACGGATATCCGGGTGTTTTTCGCGGACACGGATATCCGGGTGTTTTTCACGGACACGGATATCCGGGTGTTTTTCACGGACACGGATACCCGGGTGTTTTTCACAGACACGGATATCCGGGTGTTTTTCACGGACACGGATATCCGGGTGTTTTTCACGGACACGGATATCCGGGTGTTTTTCACGGACACGGATATCCGGGTGTTTTTCACGGACACGGATATCCGGCCGCCCCATTTATGTTATTGCATTGTAATGAATGTGAATGCACTATTTATATTTAAATATACTTTGAAAACTTTGAATATCTTCAGATAAGTAGGCTTACTACTCACTTGTTTTGCAAATGTTTTCACCGGAATCAAATTGAGAATTAGGTCGTAATTGCCGTAATTGCCGATATTCGCTTCTTCACCTGTCCTAATGGCCTACAATCTCATGTAATGTAGGACCGACATTACGTGACAGCACATTGGCTCAGTGTGAACTTTGACCTGCCCTAATCGCTATGTAAATGTTCTCATTGTCATGCCAATCATGCATTGTAATCACAAGACATGCATACACTCAGGGCGTATAGTTGATTTATTCGAATTTTATTAGAAAATTGAATTTATATTTGTTTGAAATAAAATTATTATACGAATATAATTATTGACAGTGGTTTGAAACCTGAGCGTATAGTTGTTTAAAGATCAACTATACGCTCAGGCGTATATATCAGGCAACATACGTCGGCAGCGGAAATTATAATTTGTTTTGAAATATATATTTTTATATTTAAATATATATTTATTATATATTTAAAGTTGATATTTCATTGAATTTATTACAATTTATTATTATAATTTACTAGCCGAAAGTACCCGGCGTTGCCCGGTTTCTTTTTGAATGAATTTACTACTATAATTCAGCTTTTACTCGCAGCCGTAGAAGATTGACTACTATAATTCAGCTCAGCTTTTAATTGCGAAATGGGCCCAGCCTGTCCGAAGCGGCCTCGACCGGCCTCGTCACCTAGCCTAAAACCTTCCCGGGGCCCGGCCCGACATTTTTTGTATTGGAGGTTTCTTCCTATCTTTCAGCGTTCAAGAGATTAGCTTGCGCAGACAAACAAACAAACAAAAACTTTCTTTTATATATATAGAATAGATTACGAGTCCCATACCCCCAGATTTTGGTCCCCATACCCCCAAGGGGTATGGATACCCCAGGTTAAGAACCCCAGCTCTAGATGTTTGTGGGCCGTGCGCTTAAAAGGACCA
The DNA here is from genome assembly GCF_964187855.1 of Myxine glutinosa. Classification (NCBI taxonomy): domain Eukaryota; kingdom Metazoa; phylum Chordata; class Myxini; order Myxiniformes; family Myxinidae; genus Myxine; species Myxine glutinosa. The sequence continues at coordinate 155,987,658 of NC_136262.1, forward strand.
AACCACTGAGCGAAACTTGATACGGATCGCCAAGCTGACCATTCTTGATGGAAATTCTCTTACACCACTCTTCTATGGAAGGCAACTACTTGCTTCAGTTTGCTGTTCATTTCGCACATTATAGCACGGTATTGATCTGGTGGATGTAGCTCTCTGTTAGTCTCCATACTAAACCGTTGAGGCAGTGGAGCACTGCGCTTTTGCTGATATTGTTGGAAAAATGTGCATTGGCCTTGAGGTCTTCTTGCTTAATGTTTCGATCTTCCTCATCTCAACTTCTGTGCTTGATCATGTGCTTGTTGCTGAGCAGCTCCTGGAACCACCATGTCCCAAGCATGCTGGGGAGGTCCATATTCAGTTAAAACATCCATCGCCTCATTGGTAAAAGAGGCATTGTGGCTCAACTTTTGTTAATTTGGCAGAACAACATCACATTTGGCTTCATAGTGAGTGCAGAAGTCTGGATACTCACCCAATAGATCAGTATTCTCGTTGCTCCATAGCAAGAAGACAATCAACTCGGATCTGCAAACTTCGCTTGCTTCCTTTTCTTTGTTGAATCTTTGGAAGCGAACGATGGCTTCTCTTCATTGCTTGTACATGAGGCCTAGTTCATTCTCGAGTTGAATACGTGGACACTGCCTGTTCTCTCCTTCCTTCCTTGTGTGGGGTAGAGTGTGTCACTGGGTCTCACCATCAATGAGTTCCTGTCCACTGTGAGTTGACCAAGCACATGTCAATCAGGGCATCAGGTCTTGCAGCATATCTGTCGACCAGACTGAATTGAAAGATGTCTTCAGTGTTTGAGTCTGAGTACACTGTCAGTACTCAGGTAATGAGTGACGGTGCTGAGCATCTGGTGTGCTCTGCGTCACGTGCTCTGACAGCCGCAGAGCAGAACTATGGTCAGACTGAGCGTGAAGCGCTGAGTTTGGTATGGGGCCTGTTGAAATTTCCTCAGTACTTGATAGGTCGGCATTTTCTCCGACAAACTGATCATCAGCCGCTTCAGTTCTTGTTTAATCCTCAGAAGGTCATTCCAGTCACTACTGCTCCTCGACTACAGAGATGGTGTCTTGTCCTCAGTGTGTACGACTATGAAATCAAATTTCGTGCTTCCGAACGGCACGCTACCTGTGATGGCCTGTCTTGATTGCCGTCTACAAAGGCCGGTGCCGAACCTGCGGATGAGGTCGATGTGTTCATGTTGGATCAGATTGAATCTGGTCCGGTAATCGCTGCGGAAGTGGCCACTGCCGTTCGTCGTGATCATGTGCTGTCACGTGTTGCACACGTTGTTTTGTCACGTTATTGGTGCCAGTTGCTCTCAATGTCAGAATATGCTCCATATGTATCAGGGGCGTCTGAGCTGTCTTCAGCTCAAGGTTGCGTAATGTGGGGGCATGAGGGTGGTCATTCCTGCTGCTTTACGTCAGCGCTGTCTCAATGAGTTGCATGAGGGTCATTTGGGTTTGGTCAAAACAAAGAGTTAGGCCGGAGTTTGTTGTGGTGGCCCGGGGCTTGATGCGGACATCGAGCGGACGGTAAAAGCATGTGATATATGTCAAACTGATGCTGATATTCCCTCACATGTGCCGTTGTTATGGCCGCCCACTGATAGAACGTGGCAGCGCCTTCATGTATATTTTGCAGGGCCAGTCATGGGCCGCATGTTGATGGTGGTGATCGACGCTTACTCAAAGTGGCCAGAAGTAGCTATAATGCAGTCCTTGTCAGGGTGGCACGGGACTATGTACACCGACAGAAATGGGTGCCGGCTGTTGTGGTCCGAGTTTTCGGTCCGGCTAACTACCTTGTTCGTACATCGGCCGGGCTTATCTGAAAACGTCATGTGAATCAGTTGTTGGCTGGCGGGTCCGGTCATTCACACACAACTAATTCCGTTCCGCCGTGAGATGTGTCCTCATCCATTGAGGTGCCCATGACCAAGTTTCAGCCAGCTGCCCATCCATCTGTGGAGTCGGATGTCAATGGCAGCTAGAGTAGTGTGGATGTTCCTCCGGTTTCGGTTGAGCCTAGTTTGGTGTCTGGTGGGGAGCCGTCATCTGTGTCCAATGACTCACCGTCGCCGGTCGTGTCCACGGCTCAATGTCCGCATGTTTCTTATAGACGCATTGTGCGACCAGCATATTTGAAAGACTATGTGACTTAAGGGGTGAGGATCGTTGTGCAATGTACAGCTGAGTGAGCCTGCTGTGGGCAGGGCCGTGTGAAGCCACTATGGGCGGGGCCGAGTGAGGCCTGTGTTGTCGTTGCCTGGAATAAAGATGGTGCTTGATCCTTTCTGCGTTGTCCGCATCTTTATAACAAATACATTACACCATTGCAGTGTTATTCTTCATGTTAGGACTTTATGCATAGCAATGAAATTGTTCTTCTTGAAAAGACGAATGATGAAGCCATGAAAACACTTGAAAATATGGCAAAAGATAAGACGATGACCATTGTGGATGTACCAAGGGATGTAAACTGAGCCATTGGTTTAGTTAGTAGATGATGTGGAAATGCAAAAAGAGATTCGATGGATTAAATATTTCGACAATTTCGAATTAGGACTTCATGGTGGGGAAAATCTTGCTGTGAAATGTTTGGATGAGATGTTCCAAATTAATTTCCATGTTACCGCTACAGAGAATCCCAACATGGATCCAATTTATCCAATACATGGTGCAGGCAGTAATGACGTATATCTTGGACTTATTCAGCAGGTACCACTGTGTCGCATTGACAAAAGCTGCTGATTCACGACAAGAGCCTATTCAAACTGACAATAGACTCCATATCAAAAATAAAACTCGTGGTGTTGTAAATGCTGAGGATCAGGTGTCTGGTGATGAATTGCCTTTGGAAGACAGTGAGGATGAATGGATATCTGAAGACAATGATGCATTTCATAAAGCTTGCAGAATACCTGGAATGCCTTATGAAAGAAGCTTGCTTCAAACTTGTCTGGATTTGACGAAGAAGTAGATTTATTTTGCACCAGAAGAGGGTGAAAAATATTTACCATTGCTCACTGATTCACATTTTGAATAATCATGAAACCCAGACTCAGATGGTAAAAATGGTTTATTGACTGAGTAGGCAGAAGCAACTCAATATACGAAAGTATTTTAACCAGCGTTTGCTTGATCAATTGAATACCTATTCTGTGCACAATATGCCCAGAAAGCAAAGAAGTTCATGGAAGCATCAATGTTTTCCGACGAATCAATGCAAGACAACATGGAGGGCAAATATATAACTGCAAGGTCATGTAAAGATGCGACAAGATGCGACAGTTAGTTAGAACTGATCAAGCATACAATATCTTGAAGAATGTCAGAGGATCTTCTCCTTACTATCAATCTGTGTTTTATGATGTACTAGCAGAGTACCTGACCTGTTATGGACTATGCAACACATTATTCTGACACATACCTTTATTTGGGTGGTGTATTAGCAGAGTAATAGCAGGAAGTTGTTGTGGTGGGAGGAGACCTGAATGGACATGTGGGAAGGAGTATGGATGGTTTTGAGGGAGTTCATGGGGGTTACGGATATGGTGTGAGAAATGGAGAAGGTGAAAGGATTTTGGAGTTTGCTGATGGAGCTGATTTGGTGATTTGTAATACTCAGTTCCAGAAAGAGGATAATAAGCTTGTTACATACACGTCAGGTGGGTCGACGACAACCGTTGACTACCTGATGGTGCGTAGGCGAGATAGGGTGCACCTCCGGGACGCAAAGGTGATCCCGGGGGAGGAGGCTGTTTCACAGCACCACTTGGTTGTCTGCGACATAAGGGTGAAAGGTGCGAGGAGAGCTCGGCGGGTGAAGTACCAACCGAGAATGAAGGTGTGGAGGTTGAAAGAGGTGACAGTAAGGGAGGCATTAAAAGAGAGGCTGAGTAGGGTAGAGGATGATGTGGTTGAGCTTGAAAGTGGTTGGATGTCAATGAAAGCTAGTCTGTTGGGAGCCGTTGGTGAGGTATGTGGATGGACAAAAGGACCACCGAGGCACTCGGAAACATGGTGGTGGGATGATGAAGTTGGAAAGAGGATTGACGAGAAGAGGAAGAAGTTCAAGGAGTGGCAGAAGGCGAAGGGTACGGGAGCAGAAACAGCAGAGCATGTAAGTTATAACTTATAAGGCAGCCAGGAAGGCTGCAAAGAAAGAGGTAGCAAAGGCACAGGAGGCATGTAGGAAAATGTTCGGAGAACGCTTGGATTCGGAGGAGGGTCAGAAAGCAGTATTCAGGATTGCAAATCACATAGCGAAAGAGAGGTGTGATGTGATGGGGGTGAGTTGCTTGAAGGATGAAGTGGGACAAATCGTTGTCGACCCAGATGGAATGAAAGGAAGATGGAAAAGATATATGGAAATGCTGTTGAATACAGAGAATGAATGGGATGGCAACATAGAGAGTAACCCAGTTTTAGGACCGGCAGAGAAGATAACTGAGAAGGAAGTTGAGGAAGTGATAAAAGCAATGAAGAGTGGAAAAGCGGGAGGGCCGACGGGAGTTGTGGGAGATGTGTTGAAGGCAGCAAGAAGTTGGGGTGTGAAGAGAATGACAGAGATCTGTAATCTGGTGGTGAAAGAAGGCCGCATTCCAGTGGATTGGGAACTGAGTACTCTCATCCCTCTATACAAGGGGAAAGGTGACCCTCTGGAGTGTGGCTCGTACCGAGCGATAAAGTTATTGGAGCATGGAATGAAAGTATTGGAAAGGGTGTTGGAGAGGAGGATAAGGAAGAAAGTGAAGATCGACGAAATGCAGTTTGGATTTATGCCAGGAAGAGGAACGACAGACGCGCTTTTCATTGTGAGGCAGTTGCAGGAGAGGGACATGGAGGAGGAAGAAGTTGTTTTTTGGGTTTGTTGATCTGGAGAAAGCATTCGATCGGGTTCCACGCAAAGTATTGACATGGGCATTGAGGAAGTTAGGAGTGGAGGAATGGTTGATCAGAGTAGTGATGGCACACAGCTGTAAGGACGAAGGACGGGAACAGTGGTGAGTTTGAGGTGAAGGTGGGAGTGCATCAGGGGTCAGTACTAAGTCCACTACTATTTGTAACTGTGATGGAGGTGCTGGCTCAGAACGTAAAGGAGGGTTTACCATGGGAGTTGTTATATGCAGATGATCTGATGTTGATTGCGGAAAGTATGGATGGACTGAAGGAAAAGATGAACAAGTGGAAGGAATGTATGGAGACAAAAGGTCTGAAGGTGAATATCGGAAAGACGAAGGTGATGGCAAGTGGTAAAGCATGTGGTGAGGTGGAAAGAACTGGGAAGTGGCCGTGTGCTGTGTGCAGGAAGGGTGTCGGAGTGAACTCCATTCAATGTACAATGTGCACTGAGTGGGTTCATCAAAAATGTAGTGGTCTGAGAGGGTCATTTACCAGTGTGGCAGCTACATTCAAATGTAAGGTGTGCACAGAGGGAGCTGCAGATGGAGGAAATGTTGAGTTGGATCTTGGAGACGGCGTGAAGCTGGAAGGTGTGAAAACATTTTGCTACCTCGGAGACATGCTGAATGGAGAAGGTGGATCAGACTCGGCAACGGTTGCTCGAGTGAGATGTGCATGGAAGAAGTTTCGGGAACTGAGTGGCGTTCTGATGAGGAGGAGAGTGTCGCTGAAGCTGAAGGGAAAGGTGTATGCTGCATGTGTGAGAAGTGTTATGATTTATGGGAGCGAGACATGGGTAATGAACGTAGAGCAGCAACGAAGGCTGTAAAGGGTGGAAATGCGAATGGTTCGATGGATGTGTGGAGTATCGTTGAGAGAGAGGAAGACAAATGATGAATTGTGAAAGATGATGGGAATAGAGCCTGTGATTGATGCTGTGAAGAGGAACAGGTTGAGATGGTTTGGTCATGTGTTGAGGAAGGATGAAAGTGACTGGTTGAGAAGAGTGATGGAAATGAATGTAGAAGGAAGTAGAGGACGGGGAAGACTGAGAAAGACTTGGCTAAAGATGGTCGAAGAAGAAATGCGGGCAAGGGGGTTAACAAGGAGAGATGCAGAAAATAGGGCAAAATGGAGAAGATTGTCATGGGGACCGCAAGGCTAACCTCCGCTCTAGCAGGGAAAATGGCCTTAAAATGCATGTTGTTGTTGTTGTTGTTGTATTAGCAGAGTAATACCTTGGGGGTGTGTGATGGAGATGTGAATAGAGTAATGCTTATGAAAACATTTTGCTTCCTAGGAGACATGCTGAATGGAGAAGGTGGATCAGACTCGGCAACGGCTGCTAGAGTGAGATGTGCATGGAAGAAGTTTCAGGAACTGAGTGGCGTGCTGATGAGGATGGGAGTGTCGTTGAAGCTGAAGAACTGGGAAGTGGCCGTGTGCTGTGTGCAGGAAGGGTGTCGGAGTGAACTCCATTCAATGTACAATGTGCGCTGAGTGGGTTCATCAAAAAAGTAGTGGTCTGAGAGGGTCATTCACCAGTGTGGCAGCTGCGTTCAAGTGCAAGGTGTGCACAGGGGGAGCTGCAGATGGAAGAAATGTTGAGTTGGATCTTGGAGACGGCGTGAAGCTGGAAGGTGTCAAAACATTTTGCTACCTCGGAGACATGCTGAATGGAGAAGGTGGATCAGACTCGGCAAAGGTTGCTCGAGTGAGATGTGCATGGAAGAAGTTTCGGGAACTGAGTGGCGTGCTGATGAGGAGGGGAGTGTCGTTGAAGATGAAGGGAAAGGTGTATGCTGCATGTGTGAGAAGTGTTATGATTTATGGGAGCGAGACATGGGTAATGAACGTAGAGCAGCAACGAAGGCTGGAAAGGGTGGAAGTGTGAATGGTTCGATGGATGTGCGGAGTATCGTTGAGAGAGAGGAAGACAAATGATGAATTGCGAAAGATGATGGGAATAGAGCCTGTGATTGATGCTGTGAAGAGGAACAGGTTGAGATGGTTTGGTCATGTGTTGAGGAAGGATGAAAGTGACTGGTTGAGAAGAGTGATGGAAATGAATGTAGAAGGAAGTAGAGGACGGGGAAGACCGAGAAAGACTTGGCTAAAGATGGTCGAAGAAGAAATGCGGGGAAAGGGGTTAACAAGGGGAGATGCAGAAAATAGGGCAAAATGGAGAAGATTGTCATGGGGACCGCAAGGTTAACCCCCGCTCTAGCAGGGAAAATGGCCTTAAAGTGCATGTTGATGTTTTTTGTCGTGTATTAGCAGAGTAACTGACAACTGCCTCAATCACTCCCGAAAAGAAAATAAAAAACCTGGGTTTCGTGCATGAAGCAAAAACAAGCCTAATGCTTATAATTCAACACCTCACTTCACTGGGAAAACCTGGGGACAGGAATACTGCACTGGAAAGGGTGGGAATTGCAATACCTTCTCCCACCTGGAGGTGGCGCTACACGGTACACATTTACATAGAGAGTTTGTCTCCGTCCTCTCCCGTAATGAGGATTTGCGATGGTTTGACAACTTGGGATACCAATGTTTTTTCACATTATCAACGCTTGAACCGGTATTCAAGACTGTTATGAAATCTAAAGCACACCCATTGGGAGAACTCATTGATTACGTAATCAATGCCAGAGGTTTGTCACATTCCCACATGCACATACATTACTGTGGATTAAAGGCTGCACCAAAAAATTGATGCACAAGTGTGCAAATGATGAATAAGTGTGCAACTTTGTTTGAAGCCATGTATCATGCAGCATTCCAGAAGAGAATGGTGTTCTCTGACTTTGTGAGTAATGTATAAAAACACAACCATTCGTCATATTGTTGAAAGAAAGGAGTTTGTCGTTTTCATCTCCAATAACCTCCACGTATACAGCCATTAAAGACAGAAATGTGAGCAGTTGATTAATCCATCCAATCCAGGTGTTCTGAAGGCATGGCAGGCAAACATGGAATTGCAGGTCATATTAAGCCTGGTGTTGGCTTAGCGGCTAGGGTGCCAGCTTAGGATCCTAGGATCCTGGGTTCGCAATCCCGGTCTGATCGCTGAATTAACGCCAGGGGGGTTGACTCAGCCTGTCATCCTTCCGAGGTCAGCAAATTGAGTACCAGTTCACTGGTAATTCGCTGTTTGTCGTAAAAAGGCGACAAAAAGGGTTGGTGGCAGGAAGGGCATCTGGCCGTAAAACATTGCTTCAAAAAGGGGACCAAAAAACAACAACAACCACGGTCCCTGAAAAAGGCCAACCCCCGCTTGCGGGGAAAAATGGCCTCTAAAGGTGTTTTTTTAATTTTATTAGATGCACATGCATGTGTTGTGTATGAGGCAGCATGCATGACAAAGGATGAAAAAGGAATGGCTGAACTGCTCATACAAGTTTGCTAAAGAGTTTTTACCGACTCCTCTCCGGCCTTGCTCCCCCAGCTCTCTCTGGGCTCTGTCCCCCAAATATTCCTACAGGTCGCACAAGATCTGCCTGCAACCCTCTTATGGTTAAACTGCCAAAATCTAGGCTCTCTGCTCACCTTCACTCTTTCATTCCTCTTTTCTCCCACCTCTGGAACAAACTCCCTCACTCTCTTCAATCCCACTCCTTCCTCCAAGTCTTTAAAACAGCTGTTCACCACCATCTCTTATCTACCCCCATCCAAAACCTTGATCTTTTCTACCCCCGCTAATTCAACCCAGATCCACTTTTTTGAAATACCAACTTCTTTCCTGGAAGTCCTAGCAGTGCCCACATGTTGTTGTTGTTTTTTTACCTCTCCCAACCCCCCCCCCCCCTTCCCATGCCTCCTCCCCCCAAGCCCTCTCCCTCCCACAGATCTCCTGATGTCCCTGCTTTCCATCTTGTCTCCCTTTCCCTTTATCATGTTTTATGTGTCAGCTTTTCTATTTGTGATAAATGTTAGCTCTTACACGAGCCTCGATCTTGTATACAAAAAAAAAACAAATGTGAAAATCAAGACATACAGGCAAAGTTGAGACGCTTAGTATCAGTATTCTTAAACCATTGAGAAGTGAGCGCACAAGAAGCAACTTTACCGAATTTAGTCAATGCCTTTGAAGTGATTAAGTAGATCAGTTGTATTTGTAAACACTGAACCAAAAGAATCACGAGGTGCAGTTCTGAAACCCATGAAAGAAAAAGAGAATGAAAATGAAATGAAGAAAACTAGAACGACACTGTTCGACATCACGATGTTGACCAATATGCCTCCACCCACATTATTACATCATGATACATAGTTGTACGAAGTTTGATTTAAATCCCTTCAGCTGTTCTCAAGTTATCACATTTTTACTTAACATGACCTCTGACCTTTGACATGTTGACCCCAAAATTTAATCAGTTCATGTTTACATCATTATACATACCTGCACCACGTTTAATTTAAATCCCTTCAGCTGTTCTCAAGTTATCACATTATCACATTTGGTATAAATATTGTTACGGTTTTGAGAATAAAGGATGACCCCCCCCCCCTCGTAGGGGGGAGGGGGGGGTCATGACACAAAATAAAGGATGACCTCTTGATGCCAGAATCTAATTATTTCATCTTTGCATCATATATATTGTTGCGGATCTCCTGAAGCCCGTCGACGTTACAAAAGGGGGCGTTAGACCCCTTTTTCCCTAGGGTCTTCGTGTCCACGAGGCCAAGTTGCCACTTCCGCAGCGAGCGTGGAAAACGGTACCGGGTTGATGCCGCACGTACCTTTGACCCACGCTGCCTCGAAAACGGGGACCGGACCTCGCACAAGCCACGCTAATCGAGTACGCCCGAGCGGTGTGCGTATCACGTGACTTGTGCCGTTACTTTCTATTGAACCCGATTGAGCGGTTCTATTCGTACGATGCTAGGCCAATAGATGGAGAGGACGGGACGATCAAATAAGAGGAATAACACAATTTATTTACTATGTATAATGATCCGAAGAGACACAGAGCAGGCACTTCAGCAATGTTAACTTATACCCAGACAAAGGGCCCAATCACTCACGCGGGGAAAAAGAAGGAAGGAAGTTCGCGCGCTAAGCGCGCATTGCCGTCGGTCGCTCCCGGGCATCTCGCCCGGCGTGGCCCTCTGGTGGTCACGGCATGTATGCAGGGAAACGCAGGCAGGAGGAGACCGCGCGTCTGTGGCCCGGAATGGGTCGCCTTCACAAACGCGATTAATACAGGCAGCCGAGCGCAGGGCACAGGGCACGGGGAGAGTTCGTGTACAACGAGGATAACAAGCAATCCAATTCAAGCACTTTGACTTGTTCAGGGGCTGGGCGACTTTCACTTGTCTCGTTCGGGGCAAACTCTGGCACGTCTCTGTCTCTCTCGTTCTGCTGCGGGACGAACTCTGCTGCTGGGGGGGGGGGGGGGGGGGAGGAGGGGTTGAGGCAGGGTTCTATATAGCCCCTCCCCGACCTTACCCGAATGTTCCAAGCCCCGCCTCTCGCCGCCGTTGTGAGCCACTCCCCTTGAGCTCTGATTGGCGGCTCGCTGCTCACCGGCCACTCCCCCTGCAGCTCCTTCCTTCGGCCTTGCCAGACTTGTCTCAGGCCGGGCACATGGTATTCCAGCATAATTGAGGCCTACTCACTGGCCTGCTGAACGCAAAACTAACACAGAAAAGGACTACCCTTACATTTACTATGAAATAACTGAACTACAACGAGGCTACATGTTGTGGTGCGTCTACCTACGAGGGGGGGGGGGGGGGGGGTCATCCTTTATTCTCAAAACCGTAACAATATTTATACCAAATTTCTTCAAAATCCTATCGCTTGTTCACAAGTTGGTGTGGCAACATAAACTTTACTTAACATGACCTCTGCACTTTGTCCTCTTGACTTCAAAATCTAATCAGCTTATTTTGGCATCATATATACTTATTACAAGTTTGTTCAAAATCCCATCACTGGTTCTCGAGGTGGCACGGCAACATAATTTTTACTTAACATGACCTCTGACCTTTTATCTCTTGACCCCAAAATATAATCAGTTCATCTTTTCATCATTATACATAATTGTACCAAATTTGGTCACAATCCCATTACTGGTTGACAAGTTATCGCGGTAACAGGATTTTTTTTACCTAACATGAACTTTGACCTTTGACCTTGTGACACAAAAATATAATCAGTTCATCTTTTAACCTCATTATACATACCTGCACCAAGTTTGACTAAGATACCTTCAGCTATTCTCAAGTTATCGCAGTAACAAAAACCTATCACAGACAAACAGACTGACGGACAACCCAAAAACATAACACCTCCTGCGGCTTTGGATTGAAGGAAAATATTAAATAATTATATCTCACAAACCGCTTACCCTATTGAATGGAAACTTTACAATGCCATCTGACACCATTGCTGCATATAGTTTGAAAATGATGACGTCGTAGGCCACGTGGTTTGGCAGCCATCTTGGATAGAAAAACGAACATCATCCGATCAACACGAAACGCCTCGACTTTGCATGCAAAAAAAAAAAAATCAAGAAGGAAAAAGTGAAAAATCAAGTGGTTAGGTGAAATTTTCATAGGAAATATGCACCTTAAAGCAGGTATGTGTATTGACGCAAATGAGATTTTCTGTGTTGTGGGAGAAGTAATATGGCGGTGGAGCACTACCGGTGACTTCAATATCCGGATAGAGCACTTCCGGTGGCTTCAGGACTTCAGGACCAATTAATATTAGGCACCATATTCAGTTAGTACAGAGATCAGTGGATTCCAATCCAATAATCGTAAGGAAAAGAGAGAGGGACAAGGAATTGTTAAATAACTAACTTGTCACGTGATCCTCGCTGTCGCAAATTGGGCTCCTACGGCGAGACATCTGAATCTGATCAACACGTAATTACATCATTACGAAATAACTGTCCAACAATTGCAACCTCTCTTTCCCTTCGGCCAATCATGGGCGATCTTCGTATTACAGAATTTATATTACCTTATCCGTTTGAATAATCACGAAACAATTTGATAATATAACATACACGACATGACCCAACGTATGTGGACACCCGAACATCGAACATCTCATTCCACAATAATGGGCATTAATATGGAGTTGGTCCCCCCTTTTCTGCTATAAAAGCCTTCACTCTTCTGGGAAGGCTTTTCACTAGATGTTGGAACATTGCTGCGGGGATTTGCTTCCATTCGGCCACAAGAGCATTAGTGAGGTCGGGCACTGATGTTGGACGATTAGGCCTGGCTCGCAGTCGGCGTTCCAATTCATCCCAAAGGTGTTCGATGGGGTTGAGGTCAGGGCTCTGTGCAGGCCAGTCAAGTTCTTCCACACCGATCTTAACAAATCATTTCTGTATGGACCTCGCTTTGTGCACGGGGGCATTGTCATGGTGAAACAGGAAAGGGCATTCCCCAAACTGTTGCCACAAAGTTGGAAGCACACAATCTTCTAGAATGTCATTGTATGCTGTAGCGTTAAGATTTCCCTTCACTGGAACTAAGGGGCCCGAACCATTAAAAACAGCCCCAGACTATTAATCCTCCTCCACCAAACTTTACAGTTGGCACTATACATTCGAGCAGGTAGGGTTCTCCTGGCATCCGCCAAACCCAGATTCGTCCGTCGGACTGCCAGATGGTGAAGCGTGATTCATCACTCCAGAGAACGCGTTTCCACTGCTCCAGAGTCCAATGGCGGCGAGCTTTACACCACTCCAGAAGAAGGACGCGTCACAGGGCAGAAATTTGACGAACTGACTTGTTGGATAGGTTGCATCCTATGACCGTGCCATGTTGAAAGTCACTGAGCTCTTCAGTACGGCCAATTCTACGGCCAATGTTTGTCTATGGAGATTGCATGACTGTGTGCTTGATTATATATACCTGTCAGCAATAGGTGTGGCTGAAACTGCCGAATCCACAAATTTGAAAGGGTGTCCGCATACTTTTGGTCATCTCATGTATTTACGCAGCCGACAGCCCCATAATTATTAATACGGATTTATTTACTGTGTGGAGGTGATTAGTAATTACGACAACGTTACACTTGATGGAAAGAGTTTGTAAACGTCATGACCTTAAGATGCAGCACATAATTACTCCCGCCAGGGAGTAATGCATTCGATCGTGTCCGTCCGTCCGTGTGTTTGTGTGTTCGTGAACAAGATATCTGGAAAAGTTCTGAACGGATTTGGATGAAAGTTGGTGGGATGATTGCCCTTGGGATAAGGAAGAATTGATTAGTTTTTGGTGAAGCTCAGGATATTATTCTGGATCCAGGAATTTTTTGAAGGATTTTTTTTTTACCATTGGAAGACAGAGCTCAGCAGCGGCCACCCACGGCGGGAGTATGCGCTCTACTGAGTGGCGTTCTAGTTTAAAATGTGAAATGTGCTTTTTAATATAAAAAAGTAAAATTTTAAATGTAAAAAAGTTACGTCTTATCCTCTCATGAGGAGCCCGTTGTATTATATTTATATTCAACCAAATGGAGCAAGAAAAGGTGTTTTGAGAGGGTGTCATTTGGTGCCCCATCCACTTCGCGCTGGGGGCGGTCGCCCAGTCCGCCCTGCCATCGCTACGTCACTGCATCACTATGTTGATGAGGATGAATTGATTCGATTTTGATGAAAATCTGGATCCGGATCCGGACTGTAGAATATTTTAAAGTGATTTTTCACCATTGAGTGTTAGTGCCAAAAACTGTTTAGCACGATATATCAAAAAGTTATGAACGGATCTGGATGAAACCTGGTAGACAGGTTGGGTGTGTGACAAGGACGAATATATTCGATTTTGGTGAAGATCCGAATCCAGATCCTATCAGTGGAATACAAAACACAAACACTGTTCAGCCTGGCGGAGGTAACCTCTCCATGGAGTGCCGTTCTCATTGGTAACGGAGCACAACCCTGCTCACCCATACCCATCAACAGTTAACCGTTATTATAACAAATCCAAAGAATTTTTTGTTATAATCATCGCTGGTTATCAATTCGATCCGCCGTGCTCATGAAAGTTATAAATCACAGGTTATCATTTATGTTATTCCAGATTAACCACAGTGCCATGCAGCCGACGTCACAGCTCGATTTGAATCCTCCACTGGCGCTGCCTGCTTTCCTATTGGCTGAGGCCGAGCTCGTTTGCATTGACGTCACCGCCGCGAGCCCATTCCGCGCGGTGGGGAGGGGGCGGGGGGTCGTCCGCACACGCACCGCGCGCGCTGCCCGTGGCTCCAGACCGTGGGAGCCGCGGAGTCGAAGGTGCGGGGATGCGACACGTGCGGGTAATCACGCACGCCAGGTTACCGTGCACGGAGCCCGGGGCGGGATGACGTACGGAGCCTCTGGAGCGAAGATGGCATTAGGGATTCCGAAGGATTTCAAACGTTTGTCATCCCGCCTCGTGTGCGTCGATGTGTCGTCCATGGTCACGTCGTCCGGCCCCGAGCTCCCTCCTCCGATCGGCGGCTCCTCCACTCGGAGCCCCTTGTGATCATCCACCGTCATCACCTGCAAACCTCCTCCACCTTTAGTCACTCTTGTTCATTCTCATTTCTCATTCTGATCCTCATTTCCTGCTCGTTCTTCCTTCCTCGCTTCCCGCGATTTTCCTGACCCTCAACTTCTTGACCCCACTTGGAAATCCGTGCACACCTACCTACCTGCCTCTCACCTTTCCAACTTGCCTTCGTCTTTTTATTTATTCATTCCCCTTAACCCGGTCGCCCCCCCCCCCCCATGCTCGTCTAATGGGGTGTGCCCCCAGCATTCACGTCTCGCAAAGCGGGGTCATCTACTGCCGAGAGTCGGACGATTCGACGTCTCCACACCTGCCTGCGAGCGGCGTGTCCCAGGTGGGAGGCGGCGCCGCGGCGGTTCACGGACTCTTCTTCAAGAAGGACACGTCGCTGGCGGTGTCCGAGGCGGCGTACGTCGCGTGTCCTGCGCGGAGGAGCACCTGCAGAGGGGTCGACTCGTTCAGCACCGAAGCGGAGACGCAGACGAGTCGCTGCAGTATCAAGGTCAGGTGGTCACGTGCGTCGCTTTAACCATGTGCGCGAGCGGTGCTGACGGTACACGACGCGTTCAAAAAGTTCTCGGAACGAGACGTGCCACCGCACGCTCGCCTTTAACCCGTCGAGCCTGGGTTCGAATCGCGACTCAGCTGTAAACGGGTGCTTCGTCAATGTGTGTGTCCATCATACGGTGTCCTTCGCGAAGAGTAGGCGAGCTATCGCCGGCATTGTGAACAAATTGCAAATTCCTGCCCTGACTACTAAGTCGAATGTAAGGCCTGGCCATCCAGTTCGTGAAAGACTTGGGCCAAAGAAAGAACTTGTCTGCCTGACTGTCTGAGCAGGATATCTCAAAAAGTTATGGACGGATTCGGACGAAACTTGGTGGACGGGTTGCGAGTCTGACAAGGACGAATTGATTAGATTTTGGTGAAGATGCGGATCCGGATACGAGAATTTTTTTTTTTTTTTTTTCAGTCTGACAAGGATTAATTGATTCGAATTTGTTGATACGAGAATTTTTTTTCATTTTCAGTCTGACAAGGATTAATTGATTCGATTTTGGTGAAAATCCGGATACGAGAATTTTTTTTTAAATTTTCAGTCTGACAAGGATTAATTGATTCGATTTTGGTGAAAATCCGGATACGAGAATTTTTTTTTAAATTTTCAGTCTGACAAGGATTAATTGATTCGATTTTGGTGAAAATCCGGATACGAGAATTTTTTTTCATTTTCAGTCTGACAAGGACTAATTGATTCGATTTTGGTGAAAATCCGGATACGAGAATTTTTTTTTAAATTTTCAGTCTGACAAGGATTAATTGATTCGATTTTGGTGAAAATCCGGATACGAGAATTTTTTTTTAAATTTTCAGTCTGACAAGGATTAATTGATTCGATTTTGGATCCGGATACGATTTTTTTTTTTTGTCTGACAAGGATTAATTGATTCGAATTTGTTGATACGAGAATTTTTTTTCATTTTCAGTCTGACAAGGACTAATTGATTCGATTTTGGTGAAAATCCGGATACGAGAATTTTTTTTTAAATTTTCAGTCTGACAAGGATTAATTGATTCGATTTTGGTGAAAATCCGGATCCGGATACGAGAATTTTTTTGGTAATTTTTCAAGTGATTCTTCACCATTGAGTTGGAGATGCGGCCAAAAACGATATAAAACATGGTTTGTGCAAAAGCCTCAAAATTCAGTTCATATTTTGTTACCTTTGGTGTTTTGTTCGACCCACGAGTACAAAATACCTTAGAGAGCAGCATCACAATTGTATTGTTCACCAGAGCTCATTGTTTTGTAGAATTCTGTCCATTTGTTGATCATCACCTTGTAGGTGAGCATGTTGGGTACCATAATCTCCCCAATACTAATCGACATTTCCTTCACAGGGGATGGATGTGTGTACTTTGAGGTTGTTGAGTCACTTGAAATTGTTGACGTTTTGGTCATTCCACTGTGTTGTTGACTCAGATCATTTCCTGCCGGTGACGTTGATGATAAATTGAACAAAGCAGGTGGAGGTCGAACAATGACGTGCACATGATGCTCGGATGGTGCAACGATGATGTAATCATGACACTTGATATAGTATTGGTCGAACGATGACGGAAGCATGATCCCAGGTGATGGTCCGACAATGACACCCAAGTGTGACCTTAGTGATAGTGCAGCGATGACGTAAGCATGATCCCAGGTGATGGTCCGACAATAACACCCCAGTGTGACCTTAGTGATAGTGCAGCGATGACGTAAGCATGATCCCAGGTGATGGTCCGACAATAACACCCCAGTGTGACCTTAGTGATAGTACAGTGATGACGTAAGCATGATCCCAGGTGATGGTCCGACAATGACACAAGTGTGACCTTAGTGGTGGTGCAGCGATGACGTAAGCATGATCCCAGGTGATGGTCCGACAATAACACACAAATGTGACCTTAGTGGTGGTGCAGCGATGACGTAAGCATGATCCCAGGTGATGGTCCGACAATAACACCCCAATGTGACCTTATTGATAGTGCAGCGATGACGTAAGCATGATCCCAGGTGATGGTCCGACAATAACACCCCAGTGTGACCTTAGTGATAGTGCAGCGATGACGGAAGCATGATCCCAGGTGATGGTCCGACAATAACACCCCAGTGTGACCTTAGTGATAGTGCAGTGATGACGTAAGCATGATCCCAGGTGATGGTCCGACAAAGACACACAAGTGTGACCGTAGTGATAGTGCAGTGATGACGTAAGCATGATCCCAGGTGATGGTCCGACAAAGACACACAAATGTGACCTTAGTGAAAGTGCAGCGATGACGTAAGCATGATCCCAGGTGATGGTCCGACAATAACACCCCAGTGTGACCTCAGTGATAGTGCAGCGATGACGTAAGCATGATCCCAGGTGATGGTCCGACAATAACACCCCAGTGTGACCTCGGTGATAGTGCAGCGATGACGTAAGCATGATCCCAACGATGTAATAACGACTTCCTTCCAGGACGCTGTTGTATTTTCCCGCATTTTTATTATTGTTCGAGCGCGTGCACCTCGCGCGCCATAGGAAACGCGCCATTGTCGATGGGTGGGAACTTTTGGGACATTTCCATCAGATCCTTAACTTTGTTTGTTTGGCTCATATTGTGTGAGTTATAGCAAAGTCTTAGTTTAATTCTCTGGCTTAAAAAAAAAAAATTGTCAAACGGTTTTATTTAGTTTTTAAAAGATTCAAATTGAAACTTCAGTTTTACTTCACGATGATGTGAGAATTCCTATAATATGAACCAAACCACACCGACGTCTCCATGAATGTGGGTGTTGATGTCCTGTGTGTGACATATCTCTTTACCCCTGTCCTTACCCCCAATGTTTGACTCTCCCTTGCCCATTTGGTGGATGTCGCGTTGGATTGGGTTTATGGTGCGGATGCAATTGGTCCAGTGGAGGGTGAGTGTGCTTGTGGACCACTTTGATTCATTGTTTGGGATCTGTAAGCGTATAGTAAGGCTATGTCGACCTTTGGTGGTGTACAAACAAGCCCCGCGTTTTATATATATATATTTATTTTTATGTCGACGATGTATTCTTATGGTCTTATGGTATTATTCTTATGGCATTCTTATGGTATTACGTTTTATACTTCGGGCATTCAGGGCTGGCAGGCTGGCCTATAGGTATGTACACTCACCTGTCTGGCGATGTGTGTGCCCATCCCTCCGATGGGCGTCCCATCTGCTGGCATTAGTCGCTGCACGTTAAAGATTCTGCGGTGTCCTTCACGAAGAGTAGGCGAGCTATCTCCGACACCATGGCCAAATTCCAAATTCCTGCCCAAACCGTAGTCGAACGTCAGGCCTGGCCAGACAGTTCGCAAAACACTTGGGCCAAAAACTTCCCAAGGCCAATCCCACAATAACGTGGGAATAATTGTGGCCGTTATAGAAAGAAGAATATTTGGGGCATTCAGCAAATAAATCTATCTAACGACAACACAAAAAATTAGCAAAATAAAAAAATATACGTGGGAATAATATATATGTATGTATGTATGTATGGATGTATATATATATATATATATATATATATATATATATATATATATATATATATATATATATATATACATACACACATACATACATACATACATACATACATACATACATACATACATACATATACACGAGCCGAAAGCACCCGGCGTTGTCCGGGTTCTTTTTGAATGAATTTACTACTATAATTCAGCTTTTACTCGTGGCCGTAGAAGATTGACTACTATAATTCGGCTAAGCTTTTAATTGCGAAATGGGCCCAGCCCGGCCGAGGCGGCCTCGACTGACCTCACCACCTAGCCTATAGCCTTTCCCGGGGCCCGTCCCAACATTTTCAGTTCTTTTTGAATGAATTTACCACTATAATTCAGCTTTTACTCGTGGCCGTAGAAGATTGACTACTATAATTCAGCTCGGCTTTCAATTGTGAAATGGGCCCAGCCCGGCCGAGGCGGCCTCGACTGACCTCACCACCTAGCCTATAGCCTTTCCCGGGGCCCGTCCCAACATTTTCAGTTCTTTTTGAATGAATTTACCACTATAATTCAGCTTTTACTCGTGGCCGTAGAAGATTGACTACTATAATTCAGCTCGGCTTTCAATTGTGAAATGGGCCCAGCCCGGCCGAGGCGGCCTCGACTGACCTCACCACCTAGCCTATAACCTTTCCCGGGGCCCGTCCCAACATTTTTTGTTTCAGAGGTTTCCTCATATCTTTCACCGTTCAGGAGATTAGTGCGTGCAGACAGACAAACAAACAAACAAACAAAGAAACAAACAAACAAAAACTTTCTTTTATATATATAGAAGAAGATGGACGGGAACAGTGGTGAGTTTGAGGTGAAGGTGGGAGTGCATCAGGGGTCGGTACGAACAACAACAACAACAACGTGCATTTTAAAGGCCATTTTCCCTGCTAGAGCGGGGGTTAGCCTTGCGGTCCCCATGACAATCTTCTCCATTTTGCCCTATTTTCTGCATCTCTCCTTGTTAACCCCCTTGCCCGCATTTCTTCTTCCACCATCTTTAGCCAAGTCTTTCTCGGTCTTCCCCGTCTTCTACTTCCTTCTACATTCATTTCCATCACTCTTCTCAACCAGTCACTTTCATCCTTCCTCAACACATGACCAAACCATCTCAACCTGTTCCTCTTCACAGCATCAATCACAGGCTCTATTCCCATCATCTTTCACAATTCATCATTTGTCTTCCTCTCTCTCAACGATACTCCGCACATCCGTCGAACCATTCGCATTTCCACCCTTTCCAACCTTCGTTGCTGCTCTACGTTCATTACCCATGTAATGAGTCCTGTAATGTAATGGTCGGTACTAAGTCCACTACTATTTGTAGCTGTGATGGAGGTGCTGGCTCAGACCGTAAAGGAGGGTTTACCGTGGGAGTTGTTGCATGCAGATGATCTGGTGTTGATTGCGGAAAGTATGGATGGACTGAAGAAAAGATGAACAAGTGGAAGGAATGTATGGAGACAAAAGGTCCGAAGGTGAATATAGGAAAGACGAAGGTGATGGCAAGTGGTAAAGCATGTGGTGAGGTGGAAAGAACTGGGAAGTGGCCATGTGCTGTGTGCAGGAAGGGTGTCGGAGTGAACTCCATTCAATGTACAATGTGCACTGAGTGGGTTCATCAAAAATGTAGTGGTCTGAGACGGTCATTAACCAATGTGGCAGCTACATTCAAATGTAAGGTGTGCACAGAGGGAGCTGCAGATGGAGGAAATGTTGAGTTGGATCTTGGAGACGGCGTGAAGATGGAAGGTGTGAAAACATTTTGCTACCTCGGAGACATGCTGAATGGAGAAGGTGGATCAGACACGCAACGGTTGCTAGAGTGAGATGTGCATGGAAGAAATTTCGGGAACTGAGTGGCGTTCTGATGAGGAGGAGAGCGTCGTTGAAGCTGAAGGGAAAGGTGTATACTGCATGTGTGAGAAGTGTTATGATTTATGGGAGCAAGACATGGGTCATGAATGTAGAGAAGCAACGAAGGCTGGAAAGTGTGGAAATGCGAATGGTTCGGTGGATGTGCGGAGTGTCGTTGAGAGAGAGGAAGACAAATGATGAATTGCGAAAGATGATGGGAATAGAGCCTGTGATGGATGCTGTGAAGAGGAAAAGGTTGAGATGGTTTGGTCATGTGTTGAGGAAGGATGAAAGTGACTGGTTGAGAAGAGTGATGGAAATGAATGTAGAAGGAAGTAGAGGACGGGGAATACCGAGAAAGACTTGGCTAAAGATGGTGAAAGAAGAAATGCGGGCAAGGGGGTTAACAAGGAGAGATGCAGAAAATAGGGCAAAATGGAGAAGATTGTCATGGGGACCGCAAGGCTAACCCCCACTCTTGCAGGGAAAATGGCCTTAAAATGCTTGTTGTTGTTGTTGTTGTTGTGTGTGTATATATATATACACTGTACTGTACTGTATATTTATTTTGATAATATTCTTTGTATATACACTACCGGTCAAAAGTTTTAGAACACATCAGTTTTTCCAGTTTTTATTGAAATTTATGCAGTTTAATGTCTCAATGTACTCTGAAATTAAGCATAGAACAAATAAACAATTGGAGATAAAAAAGAAATCATAGAATCATTTTGTTTAACAAAATTTAATTTTAATCTTTGACTCAGCAAAGTAGCCACCTTTTGCAGATATAACCGCCGAACACACTCATGGCATTCTTTCTGCAATGGAAATCAAATATTGTTTGGGAAGTTCTTCCCAACACTGTTGCAGAAGTTCCCACAAATGTGTTGCACTTGTAGGTTGCTTTGCTTTCATCCCAAACCAGCTCGATGGAGTTTAAGTCTGGCGTCTGTGCTGGCCATTCCATGATTTGAAGCCTACCGTCTTGTTCTTTTCCTCTAAGGTAGTTTTGACATAGCCTGGAGGTGTGTTTTGGGTCATTATCTTGGTGTAGGATGAACCCCTGACCAACTAGGCGTATACTAGAGGGTATTGCATGGCGCTGCAAAGTGCTGTGGTAGCCCTTTTGGTTCAGGGTGCCAGTGACTCTGTGCAAGTCGCTGACTCTGGATCCAGCAAAAGAGCCCCAGACCATCACGCTTCCTCCTCCATGTTTGACAGTTGGTGTCACACACTGAGGAACCATCATTTTGCCTACTCGACGGCGTCCAAAATCCTGCGTGATGAACCAACGATATGGACCGATGAATCAAAATTTGATAAGACCTTCTTCCAGTCTTCAGTAATCCACTGGCGGTGCTTCGTGGCCCAGGCAAGTCTCTTTTTCTTATTTTTCCATCTTAGCAATGGCTTTCTTACTGCCACTCGACATGTCAAACCTGCAGCTCTAAGTCTTCTCTTCACAGTTGAAACTGAGACTTGCTTACTTCGACCAGTGTTAAGCTGTGCTTGAAGCTGTTGTCCTGTGAGCCGCCTATCACGCAAGCTGTTGACTCTCAGAAACTTGTCTTCTGATTCTGTTGTGGCTTTGGGTCTGCCAGACCTCTTCCAGGCAGAGTTTCCTCCAGTTTCCAAGTGCCTTTTGATGGTGTCGGAAACTTTACTCACTGATACCTTGGCTTTCTTGCAATTTCTCTAAAGGAAAGACCTACACTTTTGAGGGTTATAATGGTCTGTCTGTCTTCCTTTGTTCATTGCCTTTTTCTTGCCATTATGATAGCAACATACTACGTCCTGCAGTGCAATATTGTCCAAATAATGCTTCAGAGGGTGTAATAACAGTTTGTTCCAATACTGCTTTTGTACAGACAGGGGGTTTGTAATCAAGTAATCAGCAGAGGTTGGGACAGCTGTAGGAATTGTTTGCATCAACTTTCAAGGCTTAATTTACTTACATTGCTGCATAACAGCTGTAAGTTGTTAACCCATTACTTGTTCCCTGAAGGCCTTTTTTGCAATATAACTGTGCAATTTGCATTATTTTCCCGTTTTTGCCAACCTAAACTTTTTTTTAAACCTCGAGCAGTTAACTGCTTACCTTTGTACCATTTCAGGTTATTCACTGGACTTGAATTGCTTAAATTTCAATAAAAACTGGAAATATTGAGGTGTTCAAAAACTTTTGACTGGTTGTGTATATATTGTTATGTCAGGGGGTAAAGGAATATCTAGAGCCAGGTAGATCTGGATAGGTAACATGCTTCGACTGTCGCGATAGGGAATCTACCTCTAATAAGTTCTGTGTTTTTTAGGCGGTTTGTCAGGGTAAGTGTATACCTGTGAACATACAAGGATGTTCGTGTGTTAAATAGTTGTAGGGACTAAGATAAACCCCTGTGTGTCAGACCTGGTAATCATTCCTTTGTCCCTTATGGCAACACACTCATATAAACACATATCTCATATAAACTCATACTCATATAAATAAACTCATATAAACATATATAAACATATATATGACACTCATATAAACATATATCTCAAGATAGGTCCTTAGTGCACACATTAATTAGTTCCCTTCCCTTACAATGACCTTGGAAGAAGACCGGCAGGCAGCCAGATCGGGGCACCGCCGGATGGCCGCCGCCAGCCACACCACCAGCTGGCCTAGCAACATCGCGTGAGATGAGCTGTAACCACGCCCAGGAGGACTGTGCAATTGGTTGGCGCGGAAGGCGCGAACCTGGAGCGAATCAGAGCGGAAGGTGCGAGGAGGGTCGGCAAATGGCGGGAAGCTATGAGGCTCTGGTTGGTGGCGCGCCAGAACTGACGTCACATGGCAAAGTTACAAAAGGGCTCGCTGGACGACATTTTGTGCTCTTTGCACTGGACGCCTTTTTCGTTTGATCGTTTTAAGGCCATTTTTCCCCGCTAGAGCGTGGGTTAGCCTTGTGGGCCCCATGACAATCATGGTTCCCTGTTTGAGGCAATGTTTTTATGGCCGGATGCCCTTCCTGACGCCAACCCTTGGTCACGCTCTTACGATGCGCAGGGATACGGTGTACCTATTCTAAGCCGGGGTACACACCGTGATCATTCATCCCAGCAAGCTGGTACTCAATTTTCCGACCTCGGAAGGATGACAGGCTGAGTCAACCCCCCTGGTGTTAATTCAGCGATCGACCGGGATTCGAACCCAGGATCCTAGGATCCCAAGCCGGCACCCTAACCGCTAAGCCAACACCAGGCTCTAACACCAGCCAGCACGACAATATATATACTGTACTGTATTGTATATTTATTTATTTTGATAATTTTTTGTATGTATGTATATATATATATATATATATATATATATATATATATATACATATATATATATATATATATATATATATATATATATATATATAACTATATATATATATATATATATATATATATATATACTCTACTGTATTGTATATTTATTTATTTTGATAATTTTTTGCATATATATATAATGTTCTGTACTGTATATTTATTTATTTTGATAATTTTTGTGAATATATATATATATAATACTGTACTGTATTGTATATTTATTTATTTTGATAATTTTTTGTATATATATATATATATACTGTACTGTATTGTATATTTATTTATTTTGATTTTTTGCATATATATATATACTGTTCTGTACTGTATATTTATTTATTTTGATAATTTTTGTGAATACTGTATATATATATAATACTGTACTGTATTGTATATTTATTTATTTTGATAATTTTTTGTATGTCTGTATACTGTACTGTACTGTATATTTATTTACTTTGATAATTTTTTGTATATATATATTGAGATTTTCACCAAATATTATGCAGTTGAGAAAACAAAAATTAACAAGACGGCAAAATAAATTTGACGTATTTTTTAAACGCTAGGCAAGAAGGCAGTCTGACGTTTCGGCGACAAAGTGCGACCTTCATCAGGGCGTCCACGTGGAACAGGGCCTCCATTGTTAACCACATACCATGCAGATGAGAGATCCACGTCGTGCTTTGTGCCAAATGGAGCTAAATGAAGTCTTTTGAACCGAGCACTTACCCTCGATGCGTACTCTCCCTGATGTAAACTTCCGCTAATAAGTCACGGTCGAGATTCCATCCTAGTAGGCCAAGAAAGAAACTGGAAAATAAACTCCTATAAACTAACCTGAGCCTTGCAAACACTTGAACATTGGACACACGTCTTTGATTTTTGCTTCCTGGGTTTACAGAATTCAAGTTTGTTTTATTATATGGTAACGTATGACTGAATTAATAGGTATGTGAAGAATAACGTTTCGGTCTGGGGTTCTTAACCTAACCTGGGGTATCCATACCCCTTAGGGGTATGGGGACCAAAATCTGGGGGTATGGGACTCGCACTCGTAATAAATTATAATAATAAATTGTAATAAATTCAATGAAACATCAACTTTAAATGTATAATAAATATGTATCTCTGTGAAACAGGTTTCTCTGCATTATTGAACCTGAAATCAAAGTGGAGAAATCGACTTGATGTGTCCGATGACATGCGAGTGGCGTCGTCACGAACTGTGCCCCGACTCCATATTCTGATTGCACGAAAACAGCAGCAACAATCTCACTAGATTGGTCAAACGGCTTGCGTACAACTTGCATGTTTTAGTTTAGTTTGGTTTGTTTTGTTTCTTTGTTAACAAGCGAAGAAATAAATAGGGATGAAATCCTAATGATTTTCTTTCCTGTTCTGTTCCTAATTATCCATATGTAAAACTAAGCTATTGAGATATTTTGAAGTCACACTGGAACCTAATGGGACTGGTAATCAGGCGCTGATCCCCGAACTTGGCCCATTTTCTGGGTGATAAGTTACCAATTTTCATCCAAAGAAAATAAGCAATTAAAGTAAAAACACCCCTTAGAATGCACAACAGAGCACCTAGAAATCAAAAAAATTCTAGGGGGACATGCCCTCAGTCCCCCCTAGCTATGCGCACCTTTGGTGCACCTTGGTCAGTCAACAGTCTGGCGAAGGGGGAATGGGGACATCGTGGGCAATCCGTTGGGGGTCTTGACAGGGAAAAAGGTTAAGAACCCCTGATTTAGGTGGATCACGTTGAAGTAAATAATCAAGTGGTAAGCCACAGGAACCAGACTTGGTGGTGTAATGGTTAGAGTGTCCTTTCTGAGTCTGGGAGGTCAGTGGTTCAAACACCTGCCAAGTCACACGAAATGCTTTAAAGAATGGTACATGCTGCTTCGTTGCTTGATGCTCAGCATTTGAATGGATAGACGATGGACAAACAAGCTGAGAATAAAAAAAAGGCATAGGCAAGGTGAAAAGTTGTGATTTGATGAAGCAGAAGAAAAATATGCAACACAAAAAATAAGTCAAGAGCAAACATGTTTTGGTATAGATAAGAATATTTCGGTTTTCTATTTATTATGTACGCAGAGGGAGGTGGGTGACAGCAGGGATGTGTATGTGTACATACATACACGTAGTGGACAAAAAAAATGGCAATGCCAATGTAAAGTCACCTGTGGAATAGACTTCCATGGCACATACTGGAATAGACTCCACCAGCGTTTGGAATTCTGCAGGAGGGATGCGGCACAATTCCTCCATGAGAAAGTCAATCAACTCACACCTGTTTGATGGAGGTGGAATACGCTGTCTCAGGCGGCGTCGTTCCAGAATATCCCATAAATGCTGAATTGGATTCAGATCTGGTGACTGAGAAGGCCATGCCATATGAAAAACATCAGTGTCATGCTCATCAAACCATTGGACGACCACACGTGCTCTGTGGATGGGGCTTTGGGGGGCGGGGGGGGGGAGGGGGGTCTGCTCTTGCAGCCATGTTAGCCATAATTATAGGCAACCAGGCCTGTGCAGCATTTTTATACTATATGACCCTAAGCATGCTGGGATGTTATTTGCTTTATTAATACATGGGTCCCCTCATTCGCTCAGGTGCTTTTTTCCCCCTACCTGTACATACATACATACATACATACATACATACATACATACATACATACATACGTGTTCATTGCTATTTGGTGCAGTTCTGTTATCTATCTATAATTCCAGTAATCTCTGTGTGTATGTTTGTTTGTACGTTTGTTTGTTTGTTTGTATGTCTGTGACCGCTGTTTCTCGACAACTACCGGTCCGATATACTTGAAACTTGCCAGGTATATTGCTGGGGACCCGAGGATGTGCCTTTTCAAGGTTTCATATTAATCGGACAATTACTTACCGAGCTATGTCCAAAAAACGATTCAACCAATCAGAGAGCAGCGAGCTATCGCGTGTGCCGAACGTGGCGGACACACTCTGCCTCGGATGGCACATTTGAGAGCGTATTCATTTATTTCACGTTTGCAAACTATGTTGCCGTTAAACTATGTTTTAAAACTAATAAAAACTAATTTGCGATTCATCGTAACTGCGATATACGACCTTCCGGACAGTGAGGACTGCACTTCCGGCATCCAATCACAGAACGCGTTATTGCGTAGGCGTGGCCGATGTGAGAGCGAGCTGATGCTGAGCCCAGCGCGTGCGCCATTACGGTACGTAATTCGATTTCTTCCGGAGAAAATAATAATTTCTCGATTTCTTATGCGCATTATTTCTCCCAATTCAGTCAGAGCGAAGGGCGGAAGCGAAGAGCGTTGTTTTTTTTGTTTACGGGCGTACGGGCGGGGTAGAGCGTACGGGTAGCGTTTTTTTTTTTTTTTGGCACATTTGAGAGCGTATTCATTTATTTCACGTTGGCAAACTATGTTGCCGCTATGTTGGCGTTTAAACGATGTTTTACAACTAATTAAAACTAATTTGCGATTCTTTCGCTTTCCTGCGCATTTGTGCACGCTATGGCGATTTCTTTACCAAACTCCGCTAGCCGTTAGCTTTGGACCAAACCATTTCATGTAAATAGAGGGGGGGGATTGTCACCGTACTCGCAAGCCGTTAGCTTTGGACCAAACCATTGCATGTAAATAGAGGGGGGGGGGGGGGATATACTTTTAGATATATATATAGTACGGGCATGCCCTAGTCTATCTATAATGCCAGTAATCTCTGTGTGTCTGTCTGTGACCGCTGTTTCTCGACAACCACGGGTCCGATATACTTGAAACTTGCCAGGTATATTGCTGGGGACCCGAGGATGTGCCTTTTCAAGGTTTCATATTAATCGGACAAGTAGTTAGCGAGCTATGTCCAAAAAACGATTCAACCAATCAGAGAGCAGCGAGCTATCACGTGTGCCGAACGTGGCGAACAGACTCTGCCTCGGACGGCACATTTGAGAGCGTATTCATTTATTTCACGTTGCAAACTATGTTGCCGCTATGTTGGCGTTATAACTATGTTTTAAAACTAATTAAAACTAATTTGCGATTCTTTCGCTTTCCTGCGCGTTTGTGCACGCTATGGCGATTTCTTTACCAAACTCCGCAAGCCGTTCGCTTTGGACCAAACCATTTCATGTAAATAGAGGGGGGGGATTGTCACCGTACTCGCAAGCCGTTCGCTTTGGACAAACCATTTCATGTAAATAGAGGGGGGGATTGTCACCGTACTCGCAAGCCGTTCGCTTTGGACCAAACCATTTCATGTAAATAGAGGGGGGGGGGGGGATTGTCACCGTACTCGCAAGCCGTTCGCTTTGGCTTTGCGAATGGACCAAACCATTTCATGTAAATAGAGGGGGGGGATATAATTTTAGATATATATATAGTACGGGCATGCCCTAGTTTATACAATACGAGCAGTGCCCACCCTCAGTGTCGGTGCAGTTTGTGTATTAATTGCTGAAAAAAGTATCTCCTGTACACTGTATTTTAATGAGACACTATTGATGTTTGCGCGGTGTGCGTCTTGGCATCAGTATAGGGCCATAGGCTATGGCAAGACCTAAGAGCACTGGAGGAAAATCACATTTTAACAGCCACTTTGACAGTTGTAATGTTATATCTCTGCAAATCAAGAAATTCCCTTAAAAAAAAAAAGTATACTCGCTTTGTCATGTTAATCAGTACAATACCGTACATGGTTTTCAAACGTAATACGACACACGTAAAATAACCAGGCATTGTGGATGTTTGTGTGGTGTTCTGAGATAGAGTACGGAATCTAATCTACAAACAAACGGAAGGATTCACAAAATAAAAGGTCATTGATTGTAAATTAAAGGTCTAAATTGCTGTAAAAGTCTACATAGACTCTAAGGTCGAATGGTCTGAACGTAGTCGCGGTAATATGCAACTTTCAAAATGACGTAATCCTTTATGGCCTGCGAGGGCCATTATAAATACTCGTATATTGTTACAGGTCCGGGTGAGCGTGCCGGATGCACCGAGAGGGTCACTTGGTCCCGCCACTCGACCTCCGTCTCTGAAGCTGTCAGCCACCGATAATTCCACGACCTGACGGGTTGCTTGCTCTTAATAATCGCGTTACCGTACTAGTGATATGGTTACTTTAACTAGGGAATCGGTGATCTCGACTCGGCACTCTGTCTACTGATTACGTACGGCCGAGTGAAACAATCCACCAAGGGTGGGATTCGGCTATCCGGTGGAGTGAATTAGTGGGGCAGAACTTCCCGTCTATCTATATATATAAAACACAGTTTGTGTGTGTGTGTAATGTTACCGATAGACTCCGAAACGGAGAGGCTCACGTGCTTGATATTTGGCATAGAATGGCCATTGAGCCTGGACGAACATGGCCGAGACAATATTTGACGAGATCCATATTTTTTATTCATATTTACCTCAGCGCATTTCAGCGAAGTACCCGCTAATCTCAGCCAGTGCGAGCAGCTCGCTGATTCGTTCAGAGCGATCACATGATGTTCCATCTGGTCACATGTCACATGTCACACGTTTGCATGTAATTCAGGGCGAAAAACCATTGCGTTTTTCAGCTTTATGCGACAGTGTTTTGTGTCGATTTTGTGCGATATGAATTAAATTTTAATTCATACTTCGTGTTTACGAATTCGAATACGAAGGATTTCCCCCTTTCCCCTTTCGATTTCAAATACGAATCGAATACGAGCTTGAGTCGAGAGGGCGAATGTACGGGTTGGGAATGTATGGGTCTCCCCTCCCCCACCCGGCAAATGCCGGGTACTTCTGCTAGGATCACGTGATGTTCCAACTTTGCCGCCATAATCTCACAGTTATGAGTTCGCACGTAATTCAGTTTTTTCACATTTCAGCGAGGAACATTGCCATTCACACCACATAGGTTTTTTTTCACTTTCATCTGATATTTGTGATTTTTTCAAACAAACTGTATTTCCCATCTACACGGCCATGTATTCCTATTAACGTTATGTAAAGTACATAAATTGTGGGATTACATCATTTGTGGATGTGATCAATTGCCAGTAACCATCTATATCCCTCCCCTCCCCCTCCCTCCCGCTACCCCCTCCCTTTCCCCCCTCCCCCCCTACCCTTCACCCCTCCCTTCCCCCTCCACCCTACCCTCTCCCTTCCCCCCTCCCCTTTCCCCTCCCTTTCCCCCATGCCCTTCCCTTTCCCCCCTACCCCTTCCTTTCCACCCTACCCCTTCCCCATCCCCCTCCCCCTCCCTCCCCTCCCCCTCCCTTTCCCCCTCCCTTTTTCCCCCATGCTCCTCCCTTTCCCCCCTACCCCTTCCTTTTCTGCCCTACCCTTCCCCACCCCTCCCCCCTCCCCCTCCACCTCCCCCCTCCCCACCCCCTCACCCTCCCCCACCCCCTTGCCCTCCCCCACCCCCTCGCCCTCCCCTCTCCCCCTCCCCCTCCCCCTCCCCCTCTCCCTCCCCCTCCCCCTCCTCCCTCCCCCACCCTCCCACTTCTCTCCCCTCCCACTCCTCTCCCCCTCCCATCCCTCCCCTCCCCCTCCTCTCCCCCCTCCCCCTCCCCCTCCCCCCTCCCCCTCCCCTTCCCCCTCACCCCCTCCCCCTCCCCCTCCCCCCTCCCCTCCCCCACCGCCTCCCCACCCCCCCCCTCTTCTCCCCTCGCCCCCTCCATCTCCCCCTCCGTTCCCCTCCCCTCCCCTTCCTCCTCCCTCCTCTCCCCCGCCCGGCAATGCCGGGTACTTCTGCTAGTTTAGTATAAACTAAGCCGAATCGATGAAGGAAAAGACACAATCAAGCAGGTTTGAAAGCAGTTTACAATGCTTCCCAGAATGCACGATATTCACACGTCATACAGTAATTAATATTCAGACGAGCACATATGGAGATCAGACCCAAAAGAACAGCAATTTATTCCTCAGCACTTCTGGAAGCCCATTCTACAATCTTAGTTACTCTGAAACATAAAACTGGCGCACCATCACAAATGGGGGAGAGGAGAGAGGGGTGGAGGTGGGTATGGTGGATAGCAGCATGGGGACAAAAAGGTTGAGGGATTGGTGAGGATTGAAAGATAGATTGAAAGTTGGAAAGTGAGATGAAAGGTAAGTGGAGGTTGTGGAATTACATGAAGGGAACGTCCTAAGCTAAACCCACACAATGCATGTTCCTCCATCCCCTGTACAAAAGAAAGGATCACTCCTGTCTAAGTATGTACTAACAGAATAGCTAACTTAGAATTCCCTACATAAAACCACC
Source organism: Myxine glutinosa (assembly GCF_964187855.1). NCBI lineage: Eukaryota > Metazoa > Chordata > Myxini > Myxiniformes > Myxinidae > Myxine > Myxine glutinosa. Next base: position 156,018,688 of record NC_136262.1, read on the forward strand.
TTTAGAGGCCATTTTTCCCCGCAAAGCGGGGGTTGGCCTTTTTCGGGAACCGTGGTTGTTGTTGTTTTTCGGTCCCCTATTTGAAGCAATGTTTTACGGCCGGATGCCCTTCCTGACGCCAACCCTTTTTGCCGCCATTTTTGCCGCCATGGCCGGGGGGAGGGAGGCCGGATGCCTTTTTGCCGTATTACTGACGCCAACCCTCCCTATATGTTGAATGCAATTCCCCAGGGTCGGTTTCCACAACCGTAACAATATACTTATATATTTACCTCCACCACCAAAGGTGGAGAGAGGTTATGCTTTCACATCTGTATGTTTGTCTGTGAGCAGAATATCTCAAAAGGGTTTGGACAAATTCAGACAGAACTTAGTGGACGGGTTGGGTGTGTTGCATGGAAGAATTGATTATATTTTGGTGAAGATCCGGACACAATCGTTTTTAAATTACCCCTTGCACATCAAGTGAAAAGCAGGGTTAAGCAATTGGTTCATGTTTATCCATCTGTCCATCATCAGTTTATGATCGAGGAACAGCTTATTTAAATCAAAAGTTATATTTGAAAATTAATCGGAACATGAATAGGAAGACTAGTTTCTTGTTTTGCCGTACTTTGCTTAGAATTTGTCCCGATTGTGCATGGGCAGACAGAAGTGGATAATATTTTACTTTGTCTATTTGCCTAGCAGTCAAACAACATTGAAAATCATTCCAAACAGGAAACTTACTGTTTATAAGGATGTTATAAAGGACGCAAACCACAAGGACGAAGAACCAATGTGACGTGTTAGATAGGGTGATGTAATCGACACTTGGTAAAAACAGTGGTAAAACCTGGAATTTATTCATTTATACACCTCTAAACCTCGTTAAGCTTTTATTTAAATTATATACTTGAATACTGGAGAACACAAATCGCCTTCATAATCTAGTTTTGTTTGGTTCCAGGGCCACAAGATAAATTGTACTCGATTTTGCATCTATTGGTAAAAGGATAAGCGTCCGCTCATGTATGTATGTTATATACACTGCCACCGCTTATTTGTACGAACAGGAAATGGTCTAAACTCGACACCTCTCATCCACGGATATTTCTCGTTACCTCCGCCACTAAAGGTGGATGGAGGATATGTTTTCACCCCTGTCTGTCGTCTGTCCGTTACTCCGCTTGTTTGTGAACAAGATATCTCAAAAAGTTGTCGCCGGATCGGACAAAATTTGGCAGTAGCGTATGTGACAAGGACAAATTGATTATATTTTGGTGAAGATCCGGATTCGGCTAGTAGAATTTTAAAAGTGGTTCTTCAACATTGGGAGATAGGGCCAAAAACGATACAAAGCAGGATATCTCAAAAAGTTGTGGACCGATGAATTTGATTAATGTGATTCTGTGTTGTGATTTTCTGGCCTACTCTAGTTTTCCTTTTTTCTGAGAGTCTGATTTGCCTTGAGAAATAGAACAATTATGGTTAACCATCTCGAAATTGTCACTCTTTCGTCTAAATTAGTAAGGGCATTTTATGAGATATTTCACAAATCTGTTAACTAAATTGTTACCAAAAAATTTCTTCACCAATATGTTTGTAAAGGTGTGTAATAACATGTGTTAAAATGTTGAAGTTCAACTCCCGTGGGAAACCCAGAAAAAAAGCTGTTGAATTCGGGTACCGAAAAATTTTTTTTCGAGAATTTTTTTTTTTTTTTTATCGGCCCTTAAGTAACTTATGAGGGGTCAAATAAGGGTTTTTCATGATTCTGAGTTGATTGTTAACATTTATATTTTCACTTTTACATTTACACACAAAGTAGCTTTTATTTCACATACATATATAACACTCAAGAGTTATTTCTCATTCACAATGTCAGAAGTTTCAACAGTCATTGTCTATGTCTTCTTCAGACTCAACAACATCATGACTGCAGTTTCTGCATGTAATGCCATTACAGACTCCACAGGCCGAGATGCACGTGACCCCATTCTTCTTGCAGCTGCATCGCTGGTTGCTGCAATCTCCATGACAATTACAGCTTGTGAACTGCAATAGCTCCTCAGGAGCCGTGGGGTCCAGTCTATGAACTATGAACTATCTATGAAAATACGACCAAATCTATGAACTGGCTCATACCCATGCACACCTATTGTCCATCCATAGTCACTGGGGTTCAGAGACATGCTCTGTAGA
>NC_136262.1:156026071-156063571 GCF_964187855.1 Myxine glutinosa
TAGGCCGGATCTGGATTCGGACCTGAACCGAATCCTTGATTATCCCCGCTTATCCTCCCCCATCCCGCTTATCCTCCCTTATCCTCCCCCATCCAAAACCTTGATCTTTTCTACCCCCGCTAATTTCGGTCCCCTTGTGTTTTATACCTCTTCCCCCTCCCCTCCCCCCCCCCTCCCCTTCCCACGCCTCCTGCCCCCAAGCCCTCTCCCTCCCACACTTCTCCCTGCTCTCAAATGTTGAGGTTGTGTGCTTCCCCTTCTCTCCCCATCTTGTCTTCCGCTCCCTCTTTTTGTATATTTTGTTGTCTGGTTGATTTGTTTGTGAAATAAATGTTAGCTCTTTCACGAGCCTCGATTCAGTATACAAAGAAAAACCCCCCCAAAAAAAACCAAAATCTAATCGGCTTGTTCTTGTCACTTACCCAACTCATCCATCAAGTTTTGTCACAAGTTGTCCACAACCTTTTGAAAAAAAATTATCAATTTTGAAATTTGAAATTTGAAATATAGTTTTTGGCCCTACCAATCAATGGTGAAGATTCACTAAAAATTTTCTCAGATCCGGATCCACATCCAGATCCGCATCTTCACCAAAATCTAATGATTTCGTCCTTCTCACATACACTACCTCTCCACCAAATTTCGTCTGAATCCGTCCACCTCTTTTTGAAATATCCTGTTCACAAATGGACAGGGGTGAAAACATAACCTCCATGCACCTTCAGTGGCGGAGGTAGTAAAAAACGCCCATTAAACCATCAGTGTGGAAGGATTCATGGACGGGTCCTTTGCTAGTAATAGTAAAACGAGTTCCCCTACAATGAAGTTGAACGCAAGAGGCCATTCGGCCCATCAAGCCTGTGCAATGGTAAATACTGAAGGTCAAGCAAGGAAGCAGCACGTACCTGTGCAATGGTAAATACTGAAGGTCAAGCAAGGAAGCAGCACGTACCTGTGCAATGGTAAATACTGAAGGTCAAGCAAGGAAGCAGCACGTACCTGTGCAATGGTAAATACTGAAGGTCAAGCAAGGAAGCAGCATGTACCTGTGCAATGGTAAATACTGAAGGTCAAGCAAGGAAGCAGCACGTACCTGTGCAATGGTAAATACTGAAGGTCAAGCAAGGAAGCAGCATGTACCTGTGCAATGGTAAATACTGAAGGTCAAGCAAGGAAGCAGCACGTACCTGTGCAATGGTAAATACTGAAGGTCAAGCAAGGAAGCAGCACGTACCTGTGCAATGGTAAATACTGAAGGTCAAGCAAGGAAGCAGCACGTACCTGTGCAATGGTAAATACTGAAGGTCAAGCAAGGAAGCAGCACGTACCTGTGCAATGGTAAATACTGAAGGTCAAGCAAGGAAGCAGCACGTACCTGTGCAATGGTAAATACTGAAGGTCAAGCAAGGAAGCAGCATGTACCTGTGCAATGGTAAATACTGAAGGTCAAGCAAGGAAGCAGCACGTACCTGTGCAATGCTAAATACTGAAGGTCAAGCAAGGAAGCAGCACGTACCTGTGCAATGGTAAATACTGAAGGTCAAGCAAGGAAGCAGCACGTACCTGTGCAATGGTAAATACTGAAGGTCAAGCAAGGAAGCAGCACGTACCATTGTTGACGTCTTTCATCTTTCGAATGACTCTTGAGTTTGTAACAGCCAACCTCCCAGACCCAGGGAAGACACTCTCAACCATTATGCCGCCAACCGTTTATTGACAATCTATAATATGTGTGTGTGTGTGTGTGTGTGTGTGTGTGTGTGTGTGTGTGTGTGTGTGTGTGTGTGTGTGTGCGTGTGCGTGCGTGCGTGTGTGGTGTGTGTGTGTGGTGTGTGTGTGTGCGTGTGCGTGCGTGCGTGCACGCACGCTTGCCTGTGCGGTTAAAAAAAAGTTACAGGTGAGTATCTCTATTAATGGCATACTGTTTGAACATGACTGACCGTACCTACGTCCATCGATTCTGTTACATACGATTGGAACGTAACCTTTTGACAATTATACACTTTAGACCCTTTACACTCCTTTCGACCCCTTCGACCCCTTAGACCCCTGACACCTCTTTGACACTTTAAAGACCCTTTAGACCCCTTAGACCTTTTACACCACTTAGACGCCTTAGGACACTTGACACCTTAGGACCCTTCAGCCCTTGACCCCTTAGGACCCTTGAGCCCTTAGGACTCTTAAACCTTAAAGACCCGTTAGACCCTTAACACACTTTAGACCCTTAACACCCCTTCGACCCATAACACCCATTAGACCCCGCAGACCTTTAAAGACCCCTTGGACCCCTTGCACCTTTAAAGACCATTTACACCCCTTATACCTCTTCATACCCATGTAGACCCTTTTAAGACCTTGTAGACCATGTAGACCCCCTTCGATCCTTTATAGACCCCTCATATCTTTACATCTTTTTAGACCCTTGGACTCTTTAAAGACCACTTGGACCCCTCAGAAACCATAAAAAATCCCCCTAAAAATTGTTTTGGACGACATTTTTTGTGTCGCATCACAAGTTGCAATGATGAATCGAAACTAAGATCCCAAAGCAAAACTGATGTTGAAAAATGAAACCGAACCTAATGAACCAGAATGAAATGCTGCGAGAAATAATGAATGGAAATTGTCTAAAGCAAAGTTATGGGGAGTATAGAGAGAGGGAGCAGGTTGGGAACTGAAGAAGCGACGTGGAGAGGGATAGACGCCTGGAGGTGGTCGGTCGGCACGGAAATAACTGTGGTGATCTTCCGTCTTGTGTTAGGCCCAAAACGTGCCTAAATCAGTGTTCCAGCCGAGCTTCCATAATTCCACCCTCGCTCCCAAGCAGTACATCAGAGTACTGCTTGGAATCCGTCCACAAGCATGGATTGGAAATCTCGACATACTCCAATATCTGCTCACTGAATATTCACGCTGAATTCCCGTTTCTACCAATAGACGCTCTAAAGAATTGCTCATTTGAGATGAGACATCGACGAAGCCGTCGGAGACAGGTACACACACCGAGTGATCACAAAACGATAATGAAGGTGCTTTACTTCTCATAGACGGTTGTGTGCAGAAAATTACATTTTCATTCACATTTGATTTGTATCCCATGTAGGACCAAGCTTCATGACTCGTGTGACCACAGGCCGGTGGTGGCAACACTGAACGGGTCGATAATTCGAGCATGTTACCACGAAGCCGCAAACAATTACTTTTACAATATAATTGTACACAACGGCTGTTTCCTGGAAGTTTTTCTTCTGGCAAGTAAAAGCTTATTTCATATAAACAAAGCAACAACTCGCAAACTCGTTATTTATTATTACCCTCGCCTGAGGAGAGGGTATTGCATTTGAGTCCGTCTGTCTGTCCGTCTGTCTGTTTGTTTGTTTGTCCGCACAGAATAAATATGATTTTCTCTGCAACAATTAGTCCGAGTGACAGGAAATTTTCACCATAGGTGCAACTCCACCTGTAGATTTTTTAAATGATAATTATGATGTCATAGGTCACGTGGTTCGGCCGCCATCTTGGAAAAACCGAAAAATTTTGCACCTCCATATCTCCGAAAGAGCTGAATGGAAAAAATTGAGACATGGCTCATTGTAAAGAACTCTCCATGGGGAATAAAATATGTTAATGCTGATGTTAAAGGTGCCTCCATTATGACGTCATAATTCGACAAGTACAAAACGTCGTCCTATCAAGATGAAGTTTATTGAGCGCAATGTCTGCATGGTTTCTGTGAAGTCGGTGATAGAATGATAGATGAGGGAAAAGCGTTAAATAGTCTGCTGTGTTGAGCGTATGTTCCATGGGTCCTTGCTAGCATACCAATAGGTCATTGCTAGAATCAAAGATACCAATATAACAGTAGCTATATCGGCACTTGGTAGAGCGCATACCTCTGCTAGGCTGAACAGTTTACGATTTGTATCTCACTGGTAGGCCAGATCTACATCCGGACCTTAACCAAAATCTAATCAGCTTGTTCTTGCTGATCTAACCACCTACCTAACTCGTTCACCAAGCTTTGGCATAATCCGTCCACAACTTTTTGAAATATCATGGTATACAGTTGGACCTCGGCATTTGTAGGGGGGGGGAAGTTCCTGGAAAATGCCACAAATCCGCAAATGTGGGGGCATTGTTTTTAAATGGGGGGCGTTGTTTGAATGACGGGGTGGGATTTCCTACATGGTCTAGGCTCGTGGAAGAGCTATGGCACAGAGCAAACAGGCCACAACATAACAAAGGGATCAGCAGGAGAAAGGGGAAACGCCAACAGCAGGCCAGGGGAGAAAATAGACTGAGACGGATAAACAAGGGATGCAGGTAATGATGAGGGGCAAGGCAGAATGCAAAGGGTGGACAAGATGGATACATAAGCAAAATGTTTGGGAGGGGTGGGGGTAGTTTAACAGGTGTAGAAAATAGGATTTTGGATGCGGGATGACTTGAGGTGGTGGTGAAGAGCTGTCTGGAAGACCTGGAGGGAAGAATGAGATTGAAGAGAGTATGAAAGGTGGTTCCACAGGTGGTTAAAAAAGAGGAATGAATGAGTGGAGGTGAGCAGTGGTTCTTGATTTTGGCAGTTTAACCATAAGACGGTTGCAGGCAGATCTTGTGCGACCTGTAGGAATATTTGGGGGACAGAGCACAGAGAGAGGAGCTGGAGGAGCGAGGCCAGAGAGGAGTCGGTAGAAGACGGAAAGACAACCAACCTGCCTGCGGTGAGTGAGTGAAAGGCCCTCGAAGTTAGTTTCATCGTGGGAGATTCCAATGATTCTGAAAGCTTTGGTTTCAACAGCGTGAAGACGAGCTAGGCTAGGCTAGACGAGGACGAACCCTCCCATCCACTTTCTGAATAATCCTCTCCAAGAAGTTCTGTCACTCAAGCTTTTGGGTCTCACTATCTGCCATGATCTTTCCTGGGAAAACCACATTTCAAATCTGTCCTCCAAAGCCAGTCGCCGACTGGGCATCCTCCGTCGTGTGAAGTCCTTCCTTGGCACACGTGAGCTCCTCACCACATACAATGCTTTCATCCGCAGCTCAATGGAGTACTGCTCTCCCCTCTGGGCTGGTGCTCCTCCTCACACCTAGCTCGTCTTCACACTGTTGAAACCAAAGCTTTCAGAATCTTTGGAATCTCCCGCGATGAAGCTATCTCCGAGGGCCTTTCACTTACTCACCGCAGGCAGGTTGGTGGTCTTTCCGTCTTCTACCGACTCCTCTCCGGCCTTGCTCCTCCAGCTCTCTCTGGGCTCTGTCCCCCAAATAGTCCTACAGGTCGCACAAGATCTGCCTGCAACCGTCTTATGGTTAAACTGCCAAAATCAAGACTCTCTGCTCACCTTCACTCCTTCATTGCTCTTTTCTCCCGCCTCTGGAACAAACTCACTCACTCTCTTCAATCCCAGTCCTCCCTCCAGGTCTTTAAAACAGCTGTTCACCACCATCTCTTATCTTCCACCATCCAAAACCTTGATCTTTTCTACCCCCACTAATTGCACCCCAAATCCACTTTTTTGAAATACCAACTTCTTTCCTGGAAGTCCTTGGTGTCCTTGTGTTTTATACTTCTCCCACCCTCCCACCCCCCCCCCTTCCCACGCCTCCTCCCCCAAGCCCTCTCCGTCCCACTCATCCCCCGATGTCCCTGCTCTCAAATGTTGTGTTTATGTGCTTCCCCTTCTCTCCCCATCTTGTCTACCGCTCCCCTTTTTATATACTTTGTTTGTCTGTTTGATTTGTTTGTGTGATAAATGTTCGCTCTTTCACGAGCCTCGATTCTGTCTACAAAAAAAAAAAAAAAAAACAGTGCGCACACACACACACACACACACACACACACACACACACACACACACACACACACACACACACACACGCACTATACATACACACACGCACACTTATTAAACGTTTGGGGGGTATTTCAGGAGATCGTGATAACTGAGGGATGGTTCTTGGGTTAAAATGGAAGCCAGAGAGGATTAAGCAATTCTGGTTATTTTTAGTGCGCGCCAAGGAGGGACACCATTGAATCACATTACATTACAGGGATGTTTGTGTAAAGGGCCGTGGCCTGTTTGAGGTGCTCCTTGCATATCCTGGAATTTTATTTCCAAGAGAACGACGGACACAATTTGGCTGTCACACAGCAACGATAGTGGGAGATGGATCTGGAAATGTTTATGAATAGGTTTGTGTAACTCGTAAGGTGGAAACATGGGTATTTCGAACCACCTAAGGAAGACTTACCAGATAATCACTGTTTCAATAAATGGACTACATTTCTCAATATTGTGGAACAATATGCCGACACATTGCGCAAACGGTTGTCATGCGTTTCTGGTAAATATGTAAAAGTTCTTGAGTTGTAAACTTCTTCAATCTTTACTTCTCTAGGTACACGTCACAGGTATTTAACCTGATCCTATCGTCATATCAGCACAGGCATTGTGGACCCACCTCCCGCATACTTGACATTGCATCATGTCTTCTCTACACAAATGATACTATACTATTCTGAGATCTTGTTATCTGCCACTTCCTTACAAGCGTGTGTTTGCCTTCATTTGGCTCACACACTCACTAGTGTGTGCATGCTTGCTTGTCATGCAAGGATTTTCTTGTGGCAGGCCTGAAATGTCATTTACTGATGGTACTGGTATTTACGTGGTCGGCTTATCAGAAACATTTGCTGCTGATGGCAGCTGGTTTGCATCACTTCTGGGGTAGAGAGGGGGGCACTGATGCAGTGCCGCTTGTGGGTTAGAAAAGGCATTTTTAATTTGGCATGGGTGCCAGTGATAGCTCGCCTTCTCTTCACGAAGGACAATGTGGGATCTTTAGGGTCTAGCTCATGCTAGCAGACTGGACATCCTGTTTAACATTCACCCGAGGGACGGCACACTCTGATCCCTCGTCCTGCCTGTGAAACATGAGGATGACAGTTTATAGCTGGGTCGATATTTGAACCGAGGCGAGACAGCTTAGAGTCGAGTGCACGTACCTCTCTCCTGGGCAAAACGTACGCTTAAGTTGACTTGAACAATTTGTCATTTTGGCTCGTTTTTGTGCAATTTACTTACGTTATATTTGAAGTTTTATTGAAGCTATTTAAGTTTCTGTGTCGTAATTTTAAGTCGTTCTGTTGTAAATTTGCCCAATTTTGCACAAAAAAAACTAGTCGCTTTTTAGTTGACCTAAGTCGCTGTATAGTATACATAAGTTGGTTCTGTAGTTTCACTTAAGCTAACCTAAGTCGCTGTATAGTATACACAAGTTGTTGTTAAGTTGGTTCTGTAGTTTCACTTAAGCTGACCTAAGTCGCTGTATAGTATACACAAGTTGTTGTTAAGTTGGTTCTGTAGTTTCACTTAAGCTGACCTAAGTCGCTGTATAGTATACACATTACATAAGTTGTTGTTAAGTTGGTTCTGTAGTTTCACTTAAGCTAACCTAAGTCGCTGTATAGTATACATAAGTTGTTAAGTTGGTTCTGTAGTTTCACTTAAGTTGACCTAAGTCGCTGTATAGTATACACAAGTTGTTGTTAATTAAGTTGGTTCTGTAGTTTCACTTAAGTTGACCTAAGTCGCTGTATAGTATACACAAGTTGTTGTTAAGTTGGTTCTGTAGTTTCACTTAAGCTGACTTAAGGCGCTGTATAAGCTAGTATACTTAAGTTGGTTCTGTAGTTTCACTTAAGCTGACCTAAGTCGCTGTATAATATACACAAGTTGTTGTTAAGATGGCTCTGTAGTTTCACTTGAGCTGACCTAAGTCGCTGTATAGTACACACATTACACAAGTTGTTGTTAAGTTGGTTCTGTAGTTTCACTTAAGTTGACCTCAGTCGCTGTATAGTAAACACAAGTTGTTGTTAAGTTGGTTCTGTAGTTTCACTTAAGTTGACCTCAGTCGCTGTATAGTATACACAAGTTGTTGTTAAGTTGGTTCTGCAGTTTCACTTAAGTTGACCTAAGTCGCTGTATAGTATACACAAGTTGTTGTTAAGTTGGTTCTGTCGTTTCACTTAAGTTGACCTAAGTCGCTGTATAGTATACACAAGTTGCTGTTAAGTTGGTTCTGTAGTTCTCACTTAAGCTGACCTAAGTTGCTGTATAGTATACTTAAGTTGTTAAGTTGGTTCTGTAGTTTCACTTAAGTTGACCTAAGTCGCTGTATAGTATACTTAAGTTGTTGTTAAGTTGGTTCTGTAGTTTCACTTGTGTTTACCTAAGTACTGCTATTCTGCCAGCCCATATTCTCCCGAATATAAAGAGTCCAACCTCTTGCTCTTCATTGTTGAAAATTTATATGTCATTTATATCAAAATCACCAGTCGTTGTTTTGATAAGTTTATACTTTTGGCATCCATTTCATTCATTTCAAATATGCCGCCCTGTGTTGGTCTGTTTCACAGTGATTGACAGCGAGTAGCCGAACAAACTACGTATGCCATGATTAACTCTGGGACTGGCACGGATGGATTTTGTAATACGCATTGCAAAATAAAAGGCTTTATTTGTAGTACTGGCATGAATCGGCGCGCTACACGCCCCTCACAAAGGGATAGGCATATTTGACCATTTCGATGTATTTTGGGTCTTCATGGTGTTTTGGGTCTTCAGGTTCTTTTGGATCCTTTGGGCCATTAGGGGTATTTTGGGTCTTTGGGGTGTTTTGGGTCTTCAGTGTCTTGAGGGGCTTTTGGTTCTTAAAGGTCTTTTGTTTCCTCTTGGTCTTTAAGAGTCTTTGGGGTATTTTGGTTCTTCAGGGTATTTTTAGTGTATTTTGGGACTAAAGGGTCTTTAAGGGTCTTTGGGGTCTTCAGGGTGTTTTGGGTCTTCAGGGTGTTTTGGGTCTTCAGGGTGTTTTGGGTCTTCGGGGTGTTTTGGGTCTTCGGGGCGTTTTGGGTCTTCGGGGCGTTTTGGGTCTTCGGGGCGTTTTGGGTCTTCGGGGCGTTTTGGGTCTTCGGGGCGTTTTGGGTCTTCGGGGCGTTTTGGGTCTTCGGGGCGTTTTGGGTCTTCGGGGCGTTTTGGGTCTTCGGGGCGTTTTGGGTCTTCGGGGCGTTTTGGGTCTTCGGGGCGTTTTGGGTCTTCGGGGCGTTTTGGGTCTTCGGGGCGTTTTGGGTCTTCGGGGCGTTTTGGGTCTTCGGGGCGTTTTGGGTCTTCGGGGCGTTTTGGGTCTTCGGGGCGTTTTGGGTCTTCGGGGCGTTTTGGGTCTTTGGGGTGTTTTGGGTCTTTGGGGTGTTTTGGGTCTTTGGGGTGTTTTGGGTCTTCGGGGTGTTTTGGGTCTTCGGGGTGTTTTGGGTCTTCGGGGTGTTTTGGGTCTTCGGGGTGTTTTGGGTCTTCGGGTCATTTTGGGTCTTCGGGGTATTTTGGGTCTTTGTGGTATTTTGGGTCTTTGTGGTATTTTGGGTCTTTGTGGTATTTTGGTTCTTTGGGGTATTTTGGGTCTTTGTGGTATTTTGGGTCTTTGTGGTATTTTGGGTCTCTGTGGTATTTTGGGTCTTTGTGGTATTTTGGGTCTTTGTGGTATTTTGGGTCTTTGTGGTATTTTGGGTCTTTGTGGTATTTTGGGTCTTTGTGGTATTTTGGGTCTTCGGTGTATTTTGGGTCTTTGGGGTCTTTTGGATCTCCAGGGTCTTCAGTGTCTTTTGGCTCTTTGGGGTATTTTGGGTCTTCGGTGTATTTAGGGTCTGTTGGATCTTCGGTGTCTTCAGGAGCTTTTGGGTCTTAAGGGTCTTTTGGTTCCTCTGGGTCTTTAGGCTTTTTGGGTCTTCGGCATATTTTGGGTCTTCGCGGTGTTTTGGGTCTTCGGTGCCATTTGGATCCTCTGGGCCTTTAAGGGTATTTTGGTTTTTTGGGGGTCTTCAAGGTATTTGGGGTCTTTTGGGTCTTTAAGGGTCTTTGTGGTGTTCGGGATGTTTTGGGTATTCAGGATGTTTTGGGTCTTCGGGGTGTTTTGGGTCTTCGGGGTGTTTTGGGTCTTCGGGGTGTTTTGGGTCTTCGGGGTGTTTTGGGTCTTCGGGGTGTTTTGGGTCTTTGGGGTGTTTTGGGTCTTCGGGGTGTTTTGGGTCTTCGGGGTGTTTTGAGTCTTCGGGGTGTTTTTGAGATATGTTAATTCTCCCTTTCAGTTTAGTGTTGAACAGCAGTAGCGACTGTTTAAAAAGGTAATCATACATGTTTGTGGTGTAAAATATTTTTCACTTCCGGTAGGGGTGCCCTAGGAAACGCCACAATAAGCTATTTACACACATTAACACAACGTTTGGTCAAGGAATAACCCCCCCTGGGGAGAGGGGATATTATTAATATCAATATTGTTTTGTAATAACATTAATATTGTTACAGACGCGGTTGTGGATGTTGGTTTACCGAGCGGTTTGGTATGACCACGTCTGCACAGTTTACCCGATTCCACTCGAACGTTGGCCAAATCGCGCTATGCTAAATCAATTGAGGAAAAAGACACAACGGCTGGGTTAAAATGACACGACACCAAGGGTTCAGTTCTCAAGACCTCCGGAGGAGGTTATATTAGGGCGGAAGGTCAGATTACAACTACAAGAGGGACAGCATAGAAAGGCAGGCACTTAGACACGCTCTTATATTAACCCCGACAGACGACAGATAAACGGGACAAAAACTGACTCACACGGGGATTGATGGCAAGGAGGGGCAGGTCTTCGATGGCTCAAGGTGCACCTTGGCTCAGGGGCAAAATCGACCCGGTCCAGTCCAAAGATGCGGGAAGGTCACAGCGCTCGAAAGTCGCGACTTGTCTTCTTCAGTCGGGGGCGCATCTGACGTCACGTCCGGTAAGTCGCCGCGTATATCCGGCGGGGAGTGACACGCCCTCGGCTAGTTAGCTCCGCCCCAGATGGAATCGGTCCGCCCTTCTTATTGGGTGCGGGGGGGGGGTTACTGGCTCCGCCCCTGACGAGGAGCTGACAGCCAGCCCCTTCGTGGTAACCCCGTGGAGCGCATGGGCAATGGCGGCTAACCACGCCGGTGTGAGGACGCACACTCCCCGCACGCCGCGCCCCTCTGTTGTTGTAGTTGTTGTTGTTGTTGTAGTTGTTGTTGTAGTTGTTGTTGTAGTTGTTGTTGTAGTTGTTGTATGGGGAAGATGGGAGGAGGTATGGGAAGGTCCTAAACTCACTACTGGTGCCATATAATCACATTCTGGTGCAACGAAGAGTCAGAATTAATGGAAACGAGTCCTTAACTGACATAGACTAAGAATAACTAGCAAGATGTCCGAAAGTTGTCTACGTGAGATGCGGTGGACCTGGGCACGACATTTAATGGGGGAAAAAGGGGAAGGTCGGTTCTACAGAGTGTTATTTACAGGCAATGGGACTAGGGAATGGGGGATTGGGGATAGTTGGGGAGTATTGGGGAAATAGGGGAGTATTTACAAGCGGATATGGAGGCCAAATCCCATATTCGCAACAATATTATTCTCTTGCCATTGATGGTGTTATAACCCTCGCCAGAGGAGAGGGTATTGCATTTGAGTCCGTTTGTCTGTTTGTCCGCACAGAATAAATTTGATTTTCTCTGCAACCATTGGTCTAATTGACAGGAAATGTTCACCACAGATGCACCTCCACCTGTATAATTTTTTTTAATGGTGATTATGATGTCATATGTCACGTGGTACGGCGCCCTCTTGGAAAAACTGAAAACGTTGCCCCTCTATATCTCCGAAAGTGCTGCATAGAAAAAATTGAGACATGGCTCATTGTAAATAACTCTCCATGGGGAATAAAATATGTTAATGATGATGTCATAGGTGCCTCCATTATAATGAGTCATAATTTGACAAGTACAAAACTTCATCCGATAAAGATGAAATTTATGGAGCGTCATTAGGGACAAATTGGTGGAGAAAAAAAAAATAATGATGACGCCATCGGCCACGTGGTTCGGCCGCCATATTTGTTTTAACACAAAAGCCTTAAAGAACACTAACAACACGACCTGGCGAGGGCCTGCAATCTCTGATTGCTCTTTCTTGTTACTTTTGTTATTCGAAGCGGCCCTGGAAAAATGCCACGATTAGCGAGCTTAACACACAGATACACCGTAACATGGATTTCACCCCAGGAGGAAAACCCTTTGGGGAGGAAGGGGGAGGGGAAATGAAGTCAATACAACCTCCATCATGTGACCATTAGTCCTCCTGTCAAGTTTGGTTGAGATTGGATAAGTAACGACCGAATGTATTGTGGTAAGAAAGACAGACAGACACCAAAATGCATATTTTATTTAGTATGATGTGACTCAAATTGCCACGGCGTGACTTTGATCATTCGTTACAGGCAAAATCTCGGTCAACCTCTACAAAACAGATTCTTTTCATTATAGAAATTAAATAACAGTTTAGCATGCACATTATATTGCCCTGCTTTTGTGGCTAAGGTAATATTGGGGTGTATATCCATACAATTTCAGCTCGAGTAGTATTACATTTCTCGCCCGTTGTTATGTAGAAATGAAAATACTGTTGCCGTGCAATATTGTCCCTCATAATCAATGTTTACCCCTTCAAATATGTAAAATACATAGAACTGTCCCTTATAGCCAGGTCTCTCATAACAAGAATGAATGAATGAATGAATGATCGTTTTAAGGCAATTTTCCCCGCTAGAGTGGGGGTTAGCCTTGCAGGCCCCATGACCTCATGGGGCCCTGTTTGAGGCAATGTTTTTTTATGGCCGGATGCCCTTCCTGACGCCAACCCTTAAATCGCCTCTTACGATGTGCAGGGATACGGTGTACCTATTCTAAATCGGGGTACACACCATCCCAGCAAGCCTGGTACTCAATTTGCCGACCTCGGAAGGATGACAGGCTGAGTCAACCACCCTGGTGTTAATTCAGCGATCGACCGGAATTCGAAACCATGATCCTAGGATCCCAAGCCGGCACCCTAACCGCTAAGCCAACACCAGTCTCTCATAACAAGGTTGACTCTAATTGTTTTTTTTTAAAAATAAGCACTGCATCTAATGTCACTTCGCTCTCGAATTTACTCTTAAAGGGATCCTGCAACATTTAATCACTGGATACTCTACATGGTCACGCGTTAAATAAACAGAGTTATATTTATATAATTTGCTTATTGACAATGTAGACATTTTCAGAGCATGTATACTTGTAGGTTATTTATCAAGATGCCTTCACTTGTGTCTACTTCGACATACAAGAAAGCACATTTAGATTGTCTGTCGTCGTGTAAAACGCAACGATAAAAGTTCAACCTCGTAAATAGAATTTGAGGTGAATGCGTCAATGGATAAGCCTGCACCCGTGTCCCCACTGTTACGTTTGATCCCAATGAAAGGTCACATGAAAAATTAAAGGTCGCATGAGAGAGGGAGTGAAAGAGATAAAAGAGATAAGTAGAAGAGAGAAAACATCAGGTGCTTCTAATTTGAGTTATGATGTGCGAAATGATTTTCAAAGGGCACATGACCTTTGACCTATTGAACCCAAAATTGAATTGGTTCATATTTGCATCATAGTAAGTACATTTTTACCAAGTTTGGTCAAAATCCCTTCAGTGGTTCACAAGTTCTAGGGTAATGAAAATCTGTGACGCACAGCCAGACAGTCGACCTGAAAACGTAATGTCTTCGGCTGCGAAAGTATAAAAATACCAGCATGCAAAAATGTTAGCAAATAATATTTGTGAATAAGAAAACTCTGCCTGTACAGGTAAACAAAAAAGCCTGAATCAATGAAGTTTGCTCACTTGAGTATTAAATCAGTGCTAAATCAAAACTTGTTAAATCAGGCAATTCGCTCATGCTGTTGGAAACTTTTCACTCAACTGATGATGCGGACATTAAATGCTCAAATACAATTCCTTTTCCAGGTAGCACTATCAACAACAGTTATTAGGGAGCCCTGCAGCCATCCAATCATCCATCATAGGTGAAGGTCCTCAATAAAATACGTACAAAACGTAGAAATTTCAAACATCTGCCGTGAAAATTAGTCCTGCATACACTAATGTCCCCTCATAACCAAAGTTGACCGTGTTACCATAAATGGCGCTCAATTCTATGCGCGGAATGTTCATATGCATATGGACATGGATACTTCATTCACAGTAAATGCATAAATAAGCTCCATTCTCAATTGTTGTTAATATATGTCTCACATGCATGTACTGTACTTGCATGTAAAGGTAGTGGACAAAAATAGAAACACCTGGGTAAATGAGGGACACCAAACAACGGCTTCCAAACAGGTGTGGCCCATGTGTTAATTAAGCAAATAACATCCCTGCATGCTTAGGGTCATGTATAAAAATGCTGCACAGGCCTGGTTGCCTATAATTATGAAGAGCATGCCTGCACAAGGAGACAACCCCCTATCCCCTCCCCCCCCCCCAATGGCCCCATCCACAGAGCACGTGTGGTGTTGTGGCGGACACAAAAGCCCACTGGCGTGGTGACATCATTCCACGCACCAAGTGGGCGGTGGCCACGCCCGAGGGGTAGGCGTGGCCTCATGATATATACACCGGGCGACCAGCCCGGAGGAGTTGAGTGTTACAGTGTAGTCTTACAATAAAGACGTTTACATGTTACCGCTTGTCCGCTTCCTCCTTGCTCACAAGCAGCGCGCGTAACGCCGCGCTTTACTGGTGACCCTCGACGGTGGATCTGCCGGAGCGATCCTTCCACACGCGACGCCATCGCCATGGCCGCCTTCGTCAAACTTCCGGAATTTTGGGAGGCTCAGGCCGAAGTCTGGTTCGTCCAGGCCGAAGCCCAATTTCAGCTTCGGCACCTCACCGGCGATGACACGCGCTACTGCCACGTCGTCGCCTCCCTCGGGCCCGGCACGGCCGCTCGAGTTGTGTCCGTCCTTCGCCACCCACCGGACGGCCACAAGTACGAGGCACTCAAGCGGCTACTCCTAGCCACGTTCAGCCTCACGGACGACGCACGGGCCGACCGCCTCCTGGATCTCCCCGAGCTCGGTGAGACGCGCCCGTCGGTCCGAATGGACCATATGCTGTCACTGTTGGGCGACGAAGCCCCCGGTTCGCTATTCCGGGCGCTTTTCCGTCGCCAACTTCCAGCGCAGGTTCGCCTCGCGTTGGCCGGGACCGGGCTAACGGAACCCCGAGCATTGGCGGCCGAGGCGGACAAATACTTCGCCGCTTCGGACACGCGGGCGAGCGTTGGCGTGGCCGTCACGGCCTTCGACGCTGCTGTTCCACAGCATCATCTTCTACAGCACGCTGAAGTTCAGCAGCATGCTGTTACGCACCTCGTGAACGCCGCCACGCCCCGCCCACCGCCGCGGCGAAAACCGCCACCGCGGGGAAACCCGTCGACTCCACCGGCCTGGCGGAGCCAGCCGCGCTCCTCCAGCTCCACCACCTGGTGCTGGTTCCACGCCAAGTTCGGCCACGAAGCTCGGCGGTGTCATCCGCCGTGCTCCTTCAACGGGTCGGGAAATGCCCGGGCCGGCGCTCAATTGTGGCGATGAGCGCCGGCCGTTCGAGCAGCCTGCTGTTCATAACGGACACCTTCTCCGGGCGCCGTTACCTGTGCGACACGGGAGCGCAGGTGAGTGTCATTCCCGCCGGCACGTCAGACAAGCACGCCGCGGGTGGGGGCCCCGCGCTGCTTGCCGCGAACGGGACGCCCATCCGTACATACGGAAACGCTGCCTCTCTCTGCGGTTTGGAGGGCAGGTTTTACGATGGACGTTCGTCACCGCCGACGTGCCCATGGCACTGCTTGGCGCGGACTTCCTGTGCGCTAATGGGCTCCTGGTCGACGTCAAGCGCAGACGGCTTGTCCAGGCCGAGACGTTCAGCTCGCTCGCTTGTGCGTTGCCCAGCTCAACGAGCGGCTTGCCAAGCGGCTTGCCGAACGATTCGGTTCCGGCCACGTTGGTCTGTACGCTTCCGGCAGCGGACGCATTCACCCGCCTCCTCGCCGACTTCCCGGCCCTCACGCGGCCCACCTTCTCGGCGGGGGCCGTCAAGCACGGGGTGGCCCATCACATCCCCACCGTCGGGCCACCGGTCTACGCCCGGGCACGCCGCCTCGAGCCGACGAAGCTGGCGGTGGCAAAAGCGGCGTTCGCTACCCTGGAGCGACTCGGCATCGTTCGGCGCTCAGAGAGCGCTTGGGCGTCGCCGCTGCACATCGTGCCGAAGCCCGGCGGGGGATGGCGACCGTGCGGGGACTATCGCCGTCTCAATGACGCCACGACTCCCGACCGCTACCCCGTCCCCCACATTCAGGACTTTTCCGCCCGTTTGGCGGGCAGGTCCTTCTTCTCGAAGGTGGACCTCATACGCGGCTACCATCAGGTCCCCGTCAGGCCGGAGGACGTCCCGAAGACGGCGGTCATCACGCCATTCGGACTCTTCGAGTTCCTGCGCATGCCCTTCGGTCTGAAGAATGCGGCTCAGGCGTTCCAGCGACTGATGGACAGCGTCCTGCGCGACTTGGATTTTGTCTACGTCTACCTGGACGATATCCTCGTCGCCAGCGCGTCCCGCGAAGAGCACCTACGCCACCTCCGCACGCTCTTCGAACGCCTGGGCCAGCATGGCCTGATTGTGAACCCCGCAAAGTGCCGGTTCGGCGCCGCCACAATCGATTTTCTGGGGCACCGTGTCACCAGGCACGGCGCCGTCCCCCTGCCGGCCAAGGTGGAGGCGGTGAAGGGGTTTCCGCGCCCCCGCACGATCAGAGGGCTGCAGGAGTTCCTGGGCATGGTGAACTTTTACCATCGGTTCCTGCCCCGTATCGCCCAGCTCCTGCGCCCCCTGCACGAAGCTCTCCGAGGTAAGCCGGGCAAAGGCGACGTTACCTGGACCGAGCAGATGGACACGGCGTTCACGGGCGCGAAGCTCGCCTTGGCTAACGCCACCATGCTCGCGCACCCGGCGCCCGATGCACCGATCGCCCTCACCACCGATGCCTCGGACTACGCGGTGGGCGCGGTGCACGAGCAATGGGTGCGTGGAGCTTGGCAACCGCTGGCGTTCTTTAGCCGGCAGCTTCGCCCGCCCGAACGCCGTTACAGTACCTTCGACCGCGAGTTGCTCGGACTTCACTTGGCGGTCAGGCACTTCCGCCATCTGCTCGAGGGCCGGGCGTTCACTGCCTTCGTCGACCACAAGCCGCTGATCTTCGCGATGGGCAAGGTCACCGAGCCGTGGTCGGCCCGGCAGCAGCGTCACCTCTCGGCCGTGTCCGAGTACACGACGGACATCCAGCACGTCGCGGGGAAGGACAACCCGGTGGCGGATTGCCTTTCCCGGGCCGTCGCCCACGCAGTCCACCTCGGCATCGACTATGCCCGGATGGCAGCGGATCAGGCCGCTGACCCCGACGTCCAGGCCTTGCGGACCGCCATCACGGGCCTCCGCGTCACCGAGGTGCCGTTCGACGGCGCGGGCGCGGCCCTCTTGTGCGACGTCTCCCTCGGGCGTCCTCGCCCCATTGTGCCCATGGGCTGGCAGCGCCAGGTGTTTGACGCCATCCACGGCCTGTCCCACCCGGGCGCGAGGGCCTCCCAAAGGCTGATCGCCGACAAGTTCGTCTGGCATGGCCTCCGGAAGGCCGTCCGCGGCTGGGCCAGGACGTGCCTCGCGTGCCAGCGCGCCAAGGTGCACCGGCACACCCAGGCCCCGTTGGCCCCGTTCACGGTGCCGGAACGCCGGTTTGACCACGTCCACGTGGACCTGGTGGGACCTCTGCCCCCCTCGCGGGGTTTCACCTACGTCCTCACCATGGTGGACCGCACCACCCGGTGGCCGGAGGCCGTGCCCTTGGCGTCGACAACGGCGGCCGATGTCGCGCAGGCTTTCATCGCCACCTGGGTCGCCCGGTTCGGTGCCCCCTCAGACATCTCATCCGACCGCGGCCCCCAGTTCACCTCGGAGCTCTGGGGGGCGGTTGCGCAGGGGCTCGGGGTCCGGCTGCACCGAACCACGGCCTACCACCCCCAGGCTAACGGCCTGTGCGAGCGATTTCACCGCTCATTGAAGGCCGCGCTCCGGGCCACCCTCCGCGACGGCGGCTGGGTCGACAGGCTCCCCTGGGTCCTGCTGGGCCTCCGGACGGCGCCCAAGGAGGACCTGCGCGCATCCGCGGCGGAGTTGGTCTTCGGGCAACCGCTGCGGGTGCCGGGCGAGTTCCTCCCCGACTCCACGGCACCATGGTCCGCGGCACAGCAGCGCTCCGCTCTGCAAGAGACCGCCCAGAGGTTCGCCCCGGTGCCAACGGCATGCCACGGGCACCCACCGACGCACGTCGCCCCGGAGCTTCGCACGGCGGAGTACGTCTTCGTCCGCCACGATGCCCATCGGACACCACTGCGGCCCCCATACGACGGGCCTTTCCGCGTGCTGGAGACCGGGGCGAAGCACTTCACCCTGGACATCGGCGGTACTCCTGACCGTGTTTCGGTAGACCGCCTCAAGCCGGCCCACCTCGATGTGGACCATCCACCGCCAGTGGCCCGACCCCCACGTCGGGGCCGCCCTCCTGCGGGCGGACCCCCGGCACCGCCCAGCCCCGCCGCCACGGCGCCCCCCGGTCCTGCACCCATCCCAGGGGCAGCCAGGGGCATCCCACCTGGTATCCCTGCACCCCGGACGCCGCCGATCGCCAGGGGGCGCTTCGGCCGGGTCATTCGTCTGCCCCGCAAACTGGCCCTCCAGGTGCGCGGGAATTCTGGGGGGGCGCGTGTGGCGGACACAAAAGCCCACTGGCGTGGTGACATCATTCCACGCACCAAGTGGGCGGTGGCCACGCCCGAGGGGTAGGCGTGGCCTCATGATATATACACCGGGCGACCAGCCCGGAGGAGTTGAGTGTTACAGTGTAGTCTTACAATAAAGACGTTTACATGTTACCGCTTGTCCGCTTCCTCCTTGCTCACAAGCAGCGCGCGTAACGCCGCGCTTTAGTGTCACCCAATGGTTTGAGGAGCATGGCACAAACGTTATCCATACGTCATGGCCTTCTCAGACACCGGATCTGAACCCAATTGAGCATTTATGGGATATTCTGGAACAACTTTACATTGGTGTTTTCATTTTTTTTTTGTCCACTACCTGTGTGTATTGTTTATACATACCTCTTGCAGATATTTCATCATTGAATGCCTTTGACTTGCTCATACGTATATTTGGCAATTCTCATACATAAGTCACTCTTTATGACACATCCACATAACGAGCATCACATGCAAGCATTACAATGAACGTTGCAACTGTCATTGCTTCTCTGCCCACTTATCAGTCACAAAGAACTCGCTTTAATTGAATATGCAAACAAAACAAATAAGCATGGCATATGTCACATGGTCATTTCATTGTTTAGTTTGGTATCACATGGTCACAGAACGAGCAAATATGACTGATGGCTTTCACCACCGAAGGTGGATAGAGGTTGTGGACTCACCCATATTTGGATACTTAAATCATCCAGTGTTTTTTCACCATTGATAGATAGGGTCAAAAACAATATATAGCGTGATATCTCAAAAACGATATATAGCGCGATATCTCAAAAATGATCATATATAGCATGATATCTCATAAACTATATATAGGGCGATATCTCAAAAATGATATATAGGGTGATATCTCAAAAACGATATATAGCACGATATCTCAAAAATGATATATAGCATGGTATCTCAAAAACAATACATGGCGCAATATCTCAAAAACGATATGCAGTATCTCAAAAAGGATATAGAGCACAATATCTCAAAAACGATATGTAGCATGATACCTCAAAAACGATATCTAGCGTGATATCTCAAAAACGATCGTATATAGCGTGATATCCCAAAAACGATATATAACTATATATTGCTATATAGCGCGATATCTCAAAAACGATATATATTGCGATATCTCAAAAACAATCATATATAGCGCGATATCTCAAAAACGATATATAGCGTGATATCTCAAAAACAATATTCAGCGTGATATCTCAAAAACTATATATAGCACGATATCTCAAAAACGATCATATATAGTGTGATATCTCAATAACGATCATATATAGCACGATATCTCAATAACGATCATATATAGCGCGATATCTCAAAAACGATCATATATAGTGTGATATCTCAAAAACGATATATAGCGAGGTATCTCAAAAACGATACATAGCGAGATATCTGAAAAAACGATACGTAGCGCAATATCTCAAAAACGATGTATAGCACGATATCTCAAAAACAATATGCAGTATAGCACGATATCTCAAAAATGATGTATAGCGCAATATCTCAAAAATGATATATAGCGTGATATCTCAAAAACTATATATCGCATGATATCTCAAAAACAATATATAGCGCAATATCTCAAAAACGATATGCAGTATAGTGCAGTATCTCAAAAATGATATATAGCACAATATCTCAAAAACGATATATAGCGTGATATCTCAAAAATGATCATATATAGCGTGATATCTCAAAAACGATATATAGAACGATATCTCAAAAACGATACATAGCGTGATATCTCAAAAACGACCGTGCATAGTGCACGATATCTAAAAAACGATATACAGCACGGTTTCTCAATAATGATATACAGAGCGATATCTCAAAAATGATGCACAGTGCGATATCTCAAAAATTATATCTAGCGCGATATATCAAAAACGATATATAGCGTAATATTTCAAAAACGATATATAGCGCAATATCTCAAAAACGATCAAATATAGCACGATATCTCAATAATGATCATATATAGCGCGATATCTTAAAAACAATCATATATGGTGTGATATCTCAAAAACGATATATAGTGAGATATCTCAAAAACGATATGTAGCGCAATATCTCAAAAATGATGTATAGCACGATATCTCAAAAACAATTTGCAGTATAGCACGATATCTCAAAAATGATGTATAGCACAATATATCAAAAATGATATATAGCGCAATATCTCAAAATCATGGCATCTCAAAAATGATATAAAGTGCAATATCTCAAAAACGATGCATAGCATGGTATCTCAAAAATGATATACAGTGCAATATCTCAAAAATTATATATAGTGTGATATCTCAAAAATGATATACAGAGCGATATCTCAAAAACGATATACAGCACGATATCTCAAAAACGATCATAAATAGCGCGATATATCGCATGATATCTCAAACACGATGTATAGTGCAATATCTCAAAAATGATAGATAGTGCGATATCTCAAAGGATGTATAGCATGATATCTCAAAAATGATATATAGCGCAATATCTCAAAATGCAGATGATCTGGTGTTGATTGCGGAAAGTATGGATGGACTGAAGGAAAAGACGAACAAGTGGAAGGAATGTATGGAGACAAAAGGTCTGAAGGTGAATATCGGAAAGACGAAGGTGATGGCAAGTGGTAAAGCATGTGGTGAGGTGGAAAGAACTGGGAAGTGGCCATGTTCTGTGTGCAGGAAGTGTGTTGGAGTGAACTCCATTCAATGTACAATGTGCGCTGAGTGGGTTCATCAAAAATGTAGTGGTCTGAGAGGGTCATTAACCAGTGTGGCAGCTACATTAAAATGTAAAGTGTGCACAGAGGGAGCTGCAGATGGAGGAGATGTTGAGTTGGATCTTGGAGACGGCGTGAAGCTGGAAGGTGTGAAAACATTTTGCTACCTCGGAGACATGCTGAATGGAGAAGGTGGATCAGACTCAGCAACGGTTGCTTGAGTGAGATGTGCATGGAAGAAGTTTTGGGAACTGAGTGGCGTGCTGATGAGGAGGGGAGTGTCGTTGAAGCTGAAGGGAAAGGTGTATGCTGCATGTGTGAGAAGTGTTATGATTTATGGGAGCGAGACATGAGTAATGAACGTAGAGCAGCAACGAAGGCTGGAAAGGGTGGAAATGCAAATGGTTTCGTTGGATGTGTGGAGTATCGTTGAGAGAGAGGAAGACAAATGATGAATTGCTAAAGATAATGGGAATAGCGCCTGTGATTGATGCTGTGAAGAGGAACAGGTTGAGATGGTTTGGTCATGTATTGAGGAAGGATGAAAGTGACTGGTTGAGAAGAGTGATGGAAATGAATGTAGAAGGAAGTAGAGGACGGGGAAGACCGAGAAAGACTTGGTTAAAGATGGTGGAAGAAGAAATGCGGGCAAGGGTGTTAACAAGGAGAGATGCAGAAAATAGGGCAAAATGGAGAAGATTGTCATGGGGACCGCAAGGCTAACCCCCGCTCTAGCAGGGAAAATGGCTTAAAATGCATGTTGTTGTTGTTGTTGTTGTTGTTGTTGTTGTTGTTGTTGTATCTCAAAAATGATTTATCACATATCTAAAAAACGATATATAGCGCGGTATCTTGAAAACGATATATAGCGCGATGTCTCAAAAATTATATGTCGCACGATATCGCAAAAGGTTGTGCATGGATTCAGATAAAACTTGGTGGATGAGCTGGGTAAGTGACAAGAACAAGCCACTTTGATTTTGGTTCATGTCCGGAGGCAGATCTGGCTTATCGGTGGGATACACAACGTAAACTGTTCTGCCTGGCGGAGTTATGCGCTCTACCAAGTGCTGTTCGAATTTAGCAAGTTTTTTTGCACTCGTGAACTCACTTAATTGAGTCTTGTTTACCTTTGCAGGCTTCGTTTTCTGTTTCATTCATTTTACATGATTCATGAGTCATCTTGGCCGATATTTTTTTGCTTGTTGCATTTTTTGCACTTGTACTTGTTGAGTTTGTTGTTGCGTGTTTGGAGTTCATAACTTGCACTGAGGGCTGAAAGGACAGATCGGTGGTGGCGTACTGACCATAGACCTAATCTGGATTGATTCCCAACGTGAATAACACTGTCATCCTGGATCTTTGCAGGCCGGGCGAGGCATCAATGAGCTCGCCATCCTTTTTGAGGGATATTAAGCTCAGATGCCCTAATATGGGTGCTCCATCTGCTAGCATTCACCGATGGGCGTTTAAGATCCGGCACCCTGAACAACTTCCTTCCCTAATTTGCAGCAGTACTACCTCAGCAGCATGGCTGTGCCTTATTAATGATGCAACCAGCAAACCAAATTCGTCGTAGAATCCTGGCCTAGTAAGCTGTTGCTGGATGAGATTATATTAATGGTGCCCAAGCTGTAGATTGTCCGGAATGATCTAAGAAGCATTGTTAGTCACTCGGACGATAATGTATATCATGATGAGCAGGTTGTAGGAGTTAGGATATAATTGTCTTTAATTTGCTTCCCATCTACAACTATTTTATCTGTATGCTCTCGTAAAGGACAATGTATGCACCTGACCAGCATGTCACTAGTTCCTCAATACAACTTCCATGAGGTCATGATCTCTGCAATTGTGTTGTCCCAACATGTTGTAACTAACCTACATCCCATTCCGGACCATGTAATTACTTGTGACGTGGTCAAACCAAGTGGAATCTCAAATGGTGCCTTAAAACCTGAATAATAATGGCCTTTTTTGAGGAAAGCTGCCTTCCGCTGGGCTAATGTTGGCGGGGTTGGTTTTAAGAGCATCCATGACATTTTCTCTGCAGGCGTGCCAAATCTTCAATCTTACCTGTGTGCCAGATAAATTATAAATGAAGCGCCTATGACGTCAGTAGAGCGGAAGAAGATGACATTTCAATTTTCACTTGGTGCGTTCCGTTACTGGTGGTGATGTAGCTGTCTTGAAAACCGCCTTGGAGTTCAATTGAACCATTTGTGGGATAGAGAATAGTTACAATGCTTTCTATTTGTCTATTGTGATTTCAAGCTCATGGAGGAACTGGCACACTTATTCAACGAGATGCTAACAAACCTTTTGGATGGATTTGGAATGTGACCTGGAAGTCAAGTAGGATAATAATGTTGGTTTTGGACAGTTTAACTAAAACAATTAAATAATCTGATTATCAAGAACAGCCTTTGGAGGCCATTTTTCCCCAAAGAGCAGGGGTTGGTCTTTTTCAGGCACCAGGTCCCCTTTTTGAAGCAATGTTTTATGGCTGGATGCCCTTCCTGCCGCCAACCCTGTTAGTCGCCTCTTGCGACACACAGGGAATTACCAGTGAACTGGTACTCAATTTGCCGACCTCAGAGGGATGACAGGTTGAGTCAACCCACCTGGCGTTCAATCAGCGATCGACTGGGATTCGAACGCAGGATCCTAGGATCCCAAGCCGGCACCCTAACCGCTAAGCCTGGCGACCCCCTCTGCCAAAAATAATTAAACAAGGGAAGCAGGTAACGATGAGCGGTAGGGGAGAACGCAAGGAGTGGACAAGATTGATACGTAAGGAAAATTTTTGGGAGGTGTGGGGCTGGTTTAACAGGTGTGGAAAAGATCACAGCTTTGGATGGGGGATGCTGATAGACCACGGAGGGGTTTGGTGGTGGACGACGTGCATCCTGCAGATACGTGGGGGAAGTGGGGGGGGGGGGGAGGTGGGGGAAGTGGGGGGGGGGGAGGTGGAGGAAGGTACAGAGCATGGAGAAGGGAGATGGTTCAAGACCAGGAATGAGGTTGAAGAAAACAGAGATCTCCGAACTGTCTGTAGTGGTGAAGTGACAGGTCCATAGACTCAGCTTCATATCGATAGATTCCAATGATCTTGAAAGGCTTGGTTCGCATGGCATCAACGTGAGCAAGATGTGAGGCAGGGGAGCCCTCCCAGAGGGGAAAGCAGTACTCCATCAAGCTGTGGATAAAAGCCTTGTAGGTGGATAGGAGCTCAGGTGTGCCAAGGAAGGACTTTGTACGATGGAGGATGCCCAATCGGCGTCTGCCTTTGGAGGCCAACTTTGAAATGTGGAGTGGTGGAAGGTGGAAGTTAGCAATGCAAGAGTGGAGGCCTTGGATTCCATAGGCGGACAGTTTTGAGAGCAAGGGGGGATGCCAGACTGCATTGAAAGCTCAGGATATGTCCAGAGAGACGGCCCTGATCTCATGTCTGGCATTGATGGACTTCATCCATTGTTGGGAGAGTAGAAGCAGCATGTCCAAGGTAGAATGACCATGTCTGAATGCAAATTGATGATCTGAGATGAGGTTGTTGGAGAATAGGAATGATTTTATGTCAACTGTAATGATGGATTCCTTGATTTTGCTGATGATTGGAAGTGAGCAAATTGGTCTGTAGTTTTTTTGCATTTTTTTATGTAATGCTGTGATGTTGACTGATTTCCAAGCAGATTCCGGGGCTATCATAGACTAAGCTTTGAGGAACGGTGGAAGGAGACAGGAGTTTATATACTATAAAGGAGGTGATTATGAGGGTATTTCATTGAGATGCTTAAGATAATGAAGGGTGTGGACAAGATAGGTACAGAGGGACAGTGTTAGGACGAGGGGCCATGCATGGCCTGAGGGTAAAGTAGATGTGAATTAGGACAGTTTTAAGGTGGGGGTCTTTCAGTCAGAGTGATTAATGCATGGAATGGTCTCCCCATCTCCCCAAAGGTAGTGGAGGGGATACTTTTTTTGCTTGATCCCAGGATCGAAGTGGTGAACACATGTCTCGTCCTGTGTGACAATCCGCTGGAGGAAGTCGTCTGGATGAGCATGTAATCGGTACAATAGACTCGTGGGAAATGTCCAGACGAGCTCTTTTCTGGTCCACTGTCAGCATTCGGGGGAACCCAACAAGATGACACCTTTGCCATGTCCAATTTGTTTTGAGGATCGATTGACACCAAATGTCTCAGCTACGTGTCTCAGCTGATGGTTGCTCATCTGTCTTTCATCACTACTTCATGCACCTGGTCCACCATTTCTGGCACTGCCACCTCAACAGGACAACCTGATCTGCGTTCATCTTCGGTGCTGGTTTTACCATGCTTGAACTCAGCTACTCAGTTCTTTACCATGGAATATGAAGGAGCATCATCCCATAATGTTGCTACCATATCCATATTGGGATTGGGAGACTAGCCATTCTTGTGCAGGTACATTATCACAGCTTGGAGCTCCGTCATCTCCATTTTGACTGAATTCCAAGTGGTTCCCTACTTTGAGTCCATGCTCTGGGAAATTTGCAAGCAGAAATATGGAATTTGCAAGACATCATAATAGCAAGGATAGTTCTTTATCGATATAACTATCTTCAAGTGTTTGTGTGATTCTTTGTGAGTTTGTGCATTATTCTCTCACGGCCGAACCATAGCACCTAGATGCCCCAAATTTTGGGTGTAGGAACATCAGAATCTGACAAAGGTTGTAGCTACCCATATAACGTCGGGCATGGACAGCAGGTCCGTGAAGGACTTGGCCAAAAATCGTACCCAGTTTGAATGTTGATATATCCAGTCAATGGCGAAACTGCAAATGGGAATCCGCGGATGTCATGGCTGGAAACCCTTACGTTATTTCCTCATTCTGGTTTAAACTCAATATCTCTATATATATTCATTCCAAACAGCATCATTCATCATTCCAATCACAAATTAATAGCCGGCGAAGCCGGTGTTGTCAATAAACGCGTACGTATTATGTCGAAAACCAGATTATGCCTTGGCTTGAGAATTCCGAAGCGCAATGGAGGCCGCCATCTTGCGGATGCGGAAGTATGCATAACAAATTGAAAAACGTTCAATAGGAGTTTGTTTCACCCGTCTTTGTTTGATTCACAATCTTATGCACCTCTAATTTATTATTAAAATACTTTAAGACCAACCTCGGCCCGCACGGGCCTGGTTATCTTCAACGAAAAGCGTCACCAAACACCGGAACCAATGAGATTCGAGCATTTGAAAAAATATTTCTAAAACCAAATCACACAATGGAGGCCGCCATCAACCGGATGCAGAAGTTTGCATAAAACAATTGCGAAAAAGTTCAATAGGAGTTTGTTTCACCCGTCTTTCTTTGATTCACAATCTAATGCACCTCTAATTTGAAATTAAAATACGTTAAAACCAACCTCGTTATCTTCAACGAAAATCGTCACCAAACACCGGAACCAATGAGATTCGAGCATTTGAAAAAACATTTTAAAAAAGCTTATTACGCGTTTCGGAGGGTGAAAACGGCGTCAAATATTCTAAAATTGACGAATTATTTTTTAGAAATCTCGCGGCCGTCGGGGATAGTTTTTCACGGCCAGAAATAGGGTATAAGCGGTTTACATGAAGAAAGAAAGCTCGGTTTGATTAACGACAGGCACACATTGCCGTTGAAACGGCGCTATCGTCTGATCTGTCGGCACTGATCTTACTGCAAGCTAACTTCTTCTGGTTAGTAGGGGAGCCAAGGCCCTAAAATCCCGATGGAGGTGGGGATGGATGCTATACTTTGTTTGACTGTATTTTTTGGTAGATATATTCATTCCGCATAGATTCTAGGTTGTGTGCTCTCTGAAAACTCTTGCGAACTGAAATTATGGCCATAACTTTGAATTTTTGCATGCAACAATTTTGGTCAAAAAATTAGGGGTAGGGGAAATACATTTGGGATTTAGATAGGGTCAGCTTTGAAGAGAACACACATGTTAGGCATCAGTAGAAAGGTATTGGCCCAGGCTACAATTTGGTAGTAAAATTATTTTGATTACATCACCGATGACGTCCTCAGAGGTCAAAAGGTCACCGATTTGGAAGGGAAGTGAAAATTAAGGCATCTTGTCAATAGACTGCCCCATTTCATACATACCAATAAAGTGTAGAATAAGAAAGATACTCTTTATATAAGAAGACTTATAGGCAAAGTTTTTAATATCATTAAAGTTTATAGATGATATATAGTTGTTATGTAAACCCCTTACAACAGAAAGGGAAAATGTTGAAAAATGACCCAAATCGGGAAATTCTTAGAAACACATATATCCTTCATTTCTTCTCATTTTATGGTGTAACAGCATATATTCTAACTTTATCCAGCTTCATAATGTACTCAATAACTATTTTAAATCAGAAATAACACTGAACTATACCTTAGTAGTACAATTATTTTGATTACATAATCGATGACGTCATAAGAGCTCAAAAGGTCATCGATCGTAAATGTCCCTGGAAGTGAATATCTAGCTAGGCACCTCTTCCATTAGATAACTAAAATATTACTAAGAATGTAAACTCATAAACATTATTGATAGCAAGACAATCATCATTCAGTAAAATAGTCGTAATGTTAACCCCAAAGAGACATTTTTACGCGATCTTCAGAAGGTGGCAATGAACGTATAAGCACGATCTGGATTTGTAATTCTAGGCACTGGGTAGCAAGGAAGTCTAGACTAAAGTAACTTCTCTAGTTTTAATCATATCAAAAGCTATTTGTAGAGTCATGAATTCAGTATTCACTATCTGATGATAGATCACACTTTTGTGGATCACCACAACACAAGCAAGCAATGGTACATTTAACAGTTGCCTCCCTGCAAGGGCAACACCGTTTGCATCTACCTTTCTGGCATTTGCAGGAAGTGTTTACTGATTTGGGTTTTGGGGGCTTTGTCATTCTGTTTGCAATTAGGATGCCATTTTCTACTTTCCTTCCAAATTTGATTGGATCTGGTAGGGTTGGTTGAGACTGGGATGCTCGTTTGCAAATGGCTAGCTGGTGTACGGTTCGCAGTAGGTGGAGATAGAATGCATCCTCTGTTGCTGGCAGAGAACGAATATCCGCTTTCCTTGTCATGAAGAGGTGGCAACGGAGTTCATTTAAATTCCCAGAGAAATCTTTTTTTCCATACAGTGCAAAAAAGAATTTCTTGGCTGAAATGACAACATCTGTTGTGATATCTAAGGTGTCCCCAATGTTGGCATATTCTGCTAGGGGCCCAAGAGCGGGAGCACAGTCCAAAGCAATTTTGAGTGCGCGTTTTTTTCCCAACGAAATAAGGGTAGCTGACAGTGTCACATCCTGTTATTATATATGCAGCCAAGAGTACTGCTGTTATGTCTACTGCTGGGTAGGAAGAGGAAAGATAATCTGCTATTCTGTGGCATGGCAGGAGTACTTTGGTTCTCTCCATTGGACTGGAGCATGATGAGGTAGTTTTACATATCCACAGTTCATCTAATTCAGGCATGTGTGATACATGGTAGATGGCCATGATTACGACATCTGTATCATTGGCTACAATCACCACTCTGTTGCATTTATCTTCTCGCACGCAGTGGGAAATATGCGCAAATATCCGTGTGTCGGCCTCCTCATGGGGTTGACAAGTTAAATCGGACAATTCAGAGGCTGTATTTTTTGTTAACTGGATGGCTGGTCCAGGTGAAAATCCTCCAATGATGACTTGACACTGATCTGGGATATGTTGGGTGTTCTTTGACCAAGACTCTTGAACGAAGTTCAGTAGCTTCTCCTTGTTCTCCATTTTAGAAATGAAGTTTTTCCACTGTGGTACAGACAGAGCAGAGTGGGGACAAAAGGTCTTGAGATTCTGTGTACCTTTTCGCCTGCGGTATCTTTCCTCATATTTCAGGCTACTTGATGGATTGATGTCATATTTGTCACCAATGACATGAATCACATCACAACCTACTGGTTTCATACTGAGAATCTTGTGAAGGTACTTTTGCTGTAGTTGATCAAAATCGGTGCATCCCATACCTTGACAACGTTGAATAAATGCCATCATATCAACTACCATGGCTGTCTTTTCTTTGGAAGGAGGCAGTTCATCCATCTCTTCCCAGTGAGAGCCCATTGTACTCTTCAAAGCCATAACATAATCTGCCTTGTTGCCTTTTCACATCCCGTATCCGGATGGGTGTCCTTCATCTGGGTCAAACGGTGAGCTAGGGTAGTTTGCCCATTCATGTGAAAAAGCTTCCATTTTTCCCGAGTCATTTAGATTTTGTGCAAAGCACAGACTTCTTATCACTGCACTTTCTTGCATTTGTAGTTGTTTAGTCTTCTGTGCGGGTGTTGTTTGTTTTTTTCCTTTTTCAATGAATGTTTTCAGGCGTATAGGCTCCACTTTGTGGCTATTGGCATTTTGTACTACGTTGAGAGAGTCTTTCAGTCCCCTCTCTTTTGCCTCCACTAGCTCGTTGCATGAAGCTAATTGGCCTGTTGAAATGTTTGTGAGGTCTGTAGTATTATATCTGAAGGGATTGATCATCTTCTCTTTGACTAGATGTTTAATTTTGGTGACCGTTTCCATTTCTTTCTTCAACCTCTCTTCTCCTCCAGACAAGCTATCGTTCTTCAGATTCGCCATCATCTTAACTTGTTCTGATATTGATGTCATGACCGGGAGTGCCTTCAGGTACTTGTGAATTGCAGCTGGCTGCTGTGATATGCCTGTGAAGAGCTTCGTTTTCGTGTCCTTATTATACGTCTGCTCCAGGGCCATATCTGTCCATACTCCGTTTAGCTTTCCTTCCTTCTGCCTGACAACAAAGTTGCCGTTCCTAAAGTCGGCCTCAACTGTAGGCGGTAGTGTTTTCATAGCATCCAAGTAATGTGGAAGACATGATACATATTTGGTATGTCCAGCAGCCACTATATATGGCAGCATCTCTTCGGTAGATGCTAAATGAAGGTCCCAGTTGCCAGACCTCTCCGCGTGGATGTACTTCTTCAGGATGCTAATTAAATCGATATACATCAATCAAAGTTGGCTCGTTGGAGATTGACATGTCTTTATAAATTCGTCCAGCTTGCTCTTAACAGCCATTATACTCTCATGTGCGTCTTCACATGTTGACTGAAGATGTTCAATATCATAATTGTTTTTGCTGTTGTTTATTAATTCACATACACTGTTGACTTGAACTGAAAGTAAGGACATATCATCAGTTTCGCATGACTCAGCCAAGATCCAGTCCTCGAAAGCTTCCCATAGAAGAGTGTAGATCGCATTCTCAGCCAAGGTGTGTGCCCGAAGCATCTGGTAGTAGTCTTTCCCATCCATAATCTGTTTGGAGGTCCCTGGTAAATACACCTGATTCGACAAAAAGGTCTTCAAGACCAGTGCATTTCATCAAATAACCAATGGCTCCAAGGAAATTCATGACGATGTGGAAGCCACCCATTCGTATGATAAGGTTTTGATATTTCTCTGGACGTTTTTTCTGCAATGCTAAAACAATCTCATAAATTGCCTGGTCACAAGTCAAAACACAAAATTCTTGGCCTAGATCTTTTGCAACAGACATGTAGTAATCGACAGACTCCTGGACCACATCTGGGCTTGTTGGGGACATAGGAAAGAATGGGCCATAGCCAATCACAGAGGCTTTCTGCGCAGTTTTGGTGAAAGTTTCGTTGAATTCCTTCCAGGACACTGGCTGCATTTCATGTGTAATATCCAGTAAGTTAGTAGAGCCAGTCTAACATAGCTTGAACAAGATATAATGGTTCTGTATTTCTTCAAATCGGTTCCTGTTATCTGGAATTAGTTTAACGCCACAAAGAGAGCGGCTTCTCTGTCGATCAGTAAGAGTGATCCCGCTTGACCGTGGTTGTAAAGGTTCTGGTTCTTTTACTGACACTGTGCGAGATTTCTGCAGTGGGATGCCTGATTTAACATGTTGGGAAGAATTGTTAGGATATTGATAAATTATGTGAGTGGTTCCATGAGTTGTAGTGCCATCAACAGTATTTTCTCTGAAATCTAGGTTGTCAATAGCAAATTGGGTAAAAACACTTTTGGCAATATTATGAGGGATGAAATAGCCTCGCCTCTCTTCCTGGTCATCGGTTTCAGCCGCCATAGTTGCTATATATCTCTGGGCATCCGTATAACTAATACAGTTGCCAAATCTATTTAGTAATGTAACTGTGTCTTTGCTCCGTGTCTGTTTTATTATATGTATAGCAGTACCTACATGTTTCGGAGTTTTTACATTGGAAATGGCAGCACATATATCCTGAGTTAGGTTAAGAACATTTTCATGCTGTTTCTTTTCTAGTACAACATGCCCTTCAGACCCTATTTCTTCATCTGCTCCTGTTATCATCCATGCAATGTGGTTGTAAAGATCAGTTGGGACACATTTCTCAGCAGACTCATAAGAGATGGCCATGTTAGTTTGTTGAACATTCATTTGTTCTGATGACATACTTGATTGCATCTTATCCTTAATACTGATATATTTCACTTGACTACGAATAGCTTTCGCGGTATGGAATGATTCTTTCATAGACACACAGTATTGACCTACACCTACCTGTTCAGACTCTGTGGTAACTTTTTCATTTTCAGTGCCAAGCTCAATGTAATCAAAATCTTTTAACTGACTCTTTACCTTTTTAACTTCTGCAAGTACTTTTGCCAAATTTAGCTCAGAGGAGCATAAAAGATTGAAAGCTCCAACCTGTGGAACAATAATTACCCTGTCGCCATAATGGTTTTGAAACTGCCTAGACAAGAGCCGCATATCACTACCAACTGACATTGCATTTTCAACATTATTATCAAGTAACCAACTTCTTAGCATATCGCACAAACAAGAAACTGAATAAACACAACCATCGTTGAACAATTTCGGTTCAATCTTAGAAATTACCCATAGAAATCCTTCTTCGTATGACGTTAACCCCTTATCAGTATTTTTTGCTATAACACATTTCGTTAAGAAGTTCTCTAAGCACAGTTTATGATACCTGAAATCACTAGCAATCATATCATCACCACTTCCCTGCAATAAATGCAACATTGTTTCGTCATGTAGTTCTTTCGCTTTGTTCCATATCGATTGCTGTCGATCCTCAGTGGCAACAAGACGAAGTTTTCTATCACCTTTTCTGTCTCTCTCTTTACCACAAACAAAACATGTCGTTTTTAAATCGAATTTCGAAACAATCTTTGAGCGAGTTGATAAGTCAACAGGTGCTTCACTTGAATCGATCTCTGCTTGCAACTTCACCCTTTTCTGTTCTACGGTTTTCTTGTTGACATATGCACTGCGGCAGTCAGCGTGAACCTTGGGATTTCTGTGCAAGAATGAGTCCTTATTTTTGGCATCGTCTATGAGACGGCATGCGACACTATCACCCTGTTGCGTTACAGCTTGCAATAATGATGCATAACCTCTACTTGTGATTTTCTGAAGGGGAGATGATATCTTCTTCTGGCAGATTAGACAGGAGTCGTAATCTGTCTCATGAGGAGTCTTCCTTTTCTGACCAACTTGAATCGATGAGTCCCCCAGAGGTTCCATAATTGTTGTGGCAACAAACCTGTAACATGAATAACACATCATGAGTACCGATGAGTAAAATAACAAAAAACATTATAATGTAAAATTATGCAGGATACATCTTTTTCTAGCAATTTCCACAAATTTGGCTCGAACAATACAAGGGGTCAACATAATGACTATATTACTTTTGATGAATATCTCGCTATCAAAAACTTTGTTCGTGAGTTCACTTTCTTCAGTAATATGTTTGTTATTTTAGTTCTCATGGTTTATGTGATATAAGACATCTTATTGAAGAGGTACCTAGATTTTCACATTTGTCCCATTAGGAGTCTTTCTTTTCTGACCAACTTGAATCGATGAGTCCCCTATAGATGTTCCAAGATGGGTGTAGCAATAAGCCTGAAATAAAAATGAATGACACATTATTCGATATATGAATAACATAAAAACAGATTTTCACTTCCCTTTTAGATCAATGACCTTTTGAGCTCTGGTGACGTCTTCGATGATGTAATCAAAATAATTTTACTACCCAAAGTGTTAATATCTGATATAAACTTGTTATTGAATGCATTATGAAGCTAGATCAAGATAGAATCTATGCTGCTACACCATAAAATGAAAATGATGAATGCTATCTGTATTTCTCAAGAATTTCCCAATTTTGGTGATTTTTCCAAAAATTACCGTTCCGTTGAAATGGGTTTACATAACAAATACGCATCTTTTATAAACTTTAATGATATTTAAAACTTTGCCTATATGTCTTCTTTTATAAAGAGTATATTTGTTATTCTAACTTTATTGGTATGTCTGAAATGGGGCAATCTATTGACGAGATACCTTAATTTTCACTTCCCTTCCAAATCGGTGACCTTTTGACCTCTGATGACCTCATCGGTGATGTAATCAAAATAATTTTACTACCAAATTGTAGCCTGGGCCAATACCTTTCGACTGATGCCTAACATGTGTGTTTTCATCAAAGCTGACCCTATCTAAATCCAAAATGTATTTCCCCTACCCCTAATTTTTTGACCAAAATTGTTGCATGCAAAAATTCAAAGTTATGGCCATAATTTCAGTTCGCAAGAGTTTTCGCAGAGCACACAACCTAGAATCTATGCGGAATGAATATATCTACCAGAAAATCCATTCAAAGAAAGTATAGCATCCATCCCCACCTCCAACCGTTATTTTGCACGATAGCTCACTCTGGCTCCCCTACTAGGTGGAGGAAGCCGCAGTGCCCGGAGAGAACCAGCCAGCGAACCAGCGACTGAAGTTAGAAGACTACACACATACTGTGAAAACGTATGTTAAGCCCAGTTAAAATTTCTTAAAATAGGCCCTAAGCTAGCACATCGTATAGTTATTTTCTTAAGCTTCTTGTGACATTTATTGTATGTAGGTATTGGGGAGGACTGTCTGCTCTTCTCTTTTACCAAATCTTACCAGGTACGGTACCTACACCGACCTACTATCAACTACCTAACCTACTGATGCCATCGTGATGGGTAAAATAGTGGCAAGAGGCCTTGGCTTCGCCGGCTCATTGCGGCTTTGCAGTCGGGTACTAGTACTATGGTATTAATACATCAAAATGTAATGTTAAATCACGATTTTATTGATATATTATTATCAAACCAGCGAGCAGTCGTCATTTGTTCACTTCCGGATTCGGGAGCAAGGTCCATGTTGATCACATTTCAAAATCATAATTGTATTGAGGAATTTCTGAAACCTCCTACGTACCATATCCGCTGGGACCCCAAAACGTTCCACAGAAAGTTATTATATTTCCTTTTAGTAAAATATGCAATTGTAATGCTTACTAAACGCTGTCTGCCTGTCATGTGACCAGACCCTCAGCTCTGATTGGTGGATGTTTGTGAGGGATATACATATGGACAGACAAACTGTTCCACATGGCATTGCCTTATGGGCAAATGCCATAAAAATCCCCCACACCCACAAGGCACTGCGCACGAATAAAACGACGTAGGGGATCTGGCACATGTTGGGCATTGAAAACGTTGAAACTTTATAAATAATTTTGCTTGTGCATTTGCTTGTTACTCCTTCAGGGCTGAACCGACCGCCGAGCAAAGCTCATCCAGCCAGGCAGCACCGGAAGCGCAGGGTACCCCTCTGAGCAGTGTTGCCACTCGGGTTTTTCGAATTTCACCAATCGGGTGCCTAAATTTCACCAAATTGAAGTAGATTTCACCAAATGCCAAGTTTTCATTAGATATCAACTGCTAAATGATAAACTTGTATATATTGTTTACGATACAAACCTTATTACCTTCGCAAAAGCGGAAGGTTATGTTTTGATCGCTGTGTATTTATTTGTATGTCTGTGTGTGTGTGTGTGTGTATGTTATTCGCATAACTCAAAAAGTATTCAACCGATTCGCATGAAATTTGGTGGGATGATAGGTTATTATCCGGGAACCATTTGATTAGATTTTGGAATCGATCGGGTCAAAGGTCAAGGTCAAGGTCATGAAAAGGTCAAAATCGTCTTTTTACCATAGCGCGGTCAATTTGTGTCCAATTTGTATGAAACTAATGCCAAAATGCTTTGCTACACAGATCTTGTAGTCTTTTATTTTGGCAACAAAAGTAGCTGCGGCGAAGGTATGCGCTCTACCGAGTGCCCGTTCTAGTTGACAAATGAACTGTTGAACAAACTTTTTTAACGAAAAGAGTTGCGTAAAGTTCGCAAAACGGCCTCATCATTTGCCGTGGTCTGACGTCACCGGCCCTTCCCTCCAATCAGTGCGCAGCTTGTTGGTAGGTCTATTTCGCCCTCTGCAGCGATTGGCCGAATGTTTGCGCCTCCATCACTGATTGGCCGAGGTGTCATTGGTCGCACTTCGATTGTCGGTGGCCAATCAGTGTGGCCCACTTCTTGTACGCCCCTCCCCCTTGTCAATCAAAGGTCCTCCTGGGCGTGGCTATTGCTTGCCTTGCACGATGTTTGCCTGTCATGGTGTTGTACTGGTGATGTGGCTGACCGCAGCCCCATCGGCGGTGCCCCGAACTGGCTTCCTGTTGGTTCTTAACTACTTAACATGCCCCGCCCCCTCGTGGCGGGGAGTATTGTTGATATTTCACAAGATTTCGACCAATTTCGATTTCTTCCACCAGATCACCAGACTCGGACCGATTTCACCCAATTGGGTGAAATTTCACCAAGAGTAGCAACGAAGCCTCTGAGTACACTAAAACTTTCATCAACCTACCATGTCTACAAATAGGTTGGGCCACAAACAAACTGACCTCCGCTCGTATACATCACCAATCCATACCTAAGCAATCTACCAATCCTGCCAATGTCTGTGTACATCCGATGTACATCTTCGGTGACTGAAAAGGAAAAATTAATTCAAACATCAAGTCATACCTTGAGACCCTCATTGCCCGAGCAAGATATAGCCGTGCTTTGCTGAGCGTTAACCAAGTATGAGTGTGTGTATGTTATCCTAGCTCCAATGCAGGGTTCCTTTGAATGTGGGAGACTTGCTATCGAGAGACAGCACAGACATGAAAGGAAAACCTGCCAACGTCGACCTTCGCAAGTACCAATCTATACCTGTTTGCGGTCAATGCTGCGGGTCCTGCATTGGCCTATATACAGCCATCGCACAATGCTTAGTGAGAATTCCAACAAATGGGGGAGATTCATCGAAAGCGACAACTCACACCATCATCATTTAGAGTTCCATAATGATTACTTTTGAGGTCGCCAGGCCAGACCTGTGCATATGCAGAGGGAGACTTGTGTTTAATTCAAATTGGTGAAACATTTTGATTTAGCATGTTGAGTCGAGTGTACTTACTACTTAATGCCCACACTGGTTTTAATCGATGCAGTTGAACTTCGCATTATTTCAGCAACGTTTCTCATGATATCCAATAGAAATATGATAAAAATGTCACCAGCTCTCATGAGAAATATTTTACCAGGGTAAAATGACAAGTACAGTAAGTAGGTCAGTGGTTTGTACCAACCTTGCATTTGCAGAAGTAAGATTATTTTTTCATATATAATTCACAGTCTCACAGATGAAATGGCTGCTGTTGTCAGATTGTTGTGCTGGTTGTCGTTGAAGTTGTGGTTGCAGCTTCTCCTTTGCCATGCTCACTGCCATTGCCACTGTGTGCCTTGGCATGGCATTACATGGGATAGGGAGGTGAGGTTTCCGAATGGGGTGAGGGCCAGTCCCTCCCCAAGGGGCCTCTGCGTCAACCGGACATCCTGAGTCATGAGCGTCTCTTCGCAGCGTGTACGCAGTGCTTGTCCACCACACATCTACGATTGTTGGGACGTTTGCCAACTAAAAGGGGC